>NW_005842764.1:533529-582582 GCF_000455745.1 Alligator sinensis
TGTACTTCCAACATACAAATTAAGACAGAAGCTTGAGCTGTTCTGAAACAGAAGATGAAGGATAACAAGAATATCTGACATAAATGTGTGGGGCAACAAACAAGAGCTGGAAGTAACTTTACTAACTAATAGAAATTATTATCTAGAGAGCATCACTGAAATTCAGTGAGGTGATCTTTATAAATAGAAAATATATAAAGATGGGTGCAATCTATATGGTAAAGTCAGAATGGAGAGAAGGAATAAATGGATGGATCTAAAAGATACTTTATGCCAAAATCTAACATCTATCCTAACCATGCATTACCAAACAGACACTGCTTCCTGCATATTCCCTAAACCATCATATCTATAACACCACTACAAACCTCATATAAATTATAAAAATAATTTTCTATGATAGTGTGCTATAATTTAGATGAACAATGTAATAGTAAAACAGCATCAAGAAATAGGAAAAAAAGGAAACACTAACCAACTACTAACTAACTACTAACTACTATGGGCCATTCTGGAAAAAAAAATCATAGGAATCACAGGATAATCTGCTCATAGTGGGTTTTAATTTACCAGCTATCTAGTAATAAATATTTCTAACCATCCATAAAGAAGTCAACTTTATAGTCGAGATGGTAGAGAAGACTTTCTAGATCAAAGTCTTACTGGGAAGAACAAATTGAGAATAATATTGACGTATATAGCAGTATACTACCCATAGGCTAGGGACAGACATTACACATAAACCAACATTTATGTTCAGTGCATATAAACTAGTTTGAATATGGCTGAAACTGGTTTGAGGTAAATCTGTTTGAATGTACTATCAGACTTAACTGATTTGGGTCAAACTGGTTTATGCAATCTGTCCCAGACCCCTTGCTGGTTTAATTTCAACCAGAGTCCCTCAGTATCCCAGATTCTTTGCAGTCCTGGGCGGGGCTCTCCGCTCCACAGCAGGGCTGGCCCTGCCCCTCTGCTCCCTGTCTGGAGCTCTGGCAGAGATGGCAGGCACAGCAGCATCTACCTCGCTTCCCCATGCCACCCCTCCACCCCGCTGAAGCAGGGATTCCCCCCCGCCCCTCTTCCACAGCATGGATGTAGCCAGAATATGCTAGCTAATGCTGAAAGGTGTCTGTGTAAGTCAGACAGGACAAAGACAGATAGGACAAAGATAGATAGGACAGTGTCCGCTTCGGACTTTTTGGAGCTAAAAGAAGAGTTTGAACTAATGAAAGAGGCTTTTTTGTTTTCTTGATGGGCTGATAAACACTGTGTTACTTCCTGTATAACTCCCTGCTGAGTAAGTAAATGCTGTGCAACTCCCTGCTGGCTCTCTCGCTGGTAAGGAGCAGCAGGGAGAAAACCCCTCCCTAATCAGAGCACCCTGTCGGGGCCTGACCACACCCCACTCAGCTCAACACTCTGGAAGGGAGGGCTGCTCTAGCGCCCCCGGCTCCTAGCCTGAGTCACTGCAGGCATGTGCATGCATTTCTTTAGTCCAGAGGGGATGTCTCTGCTGTTACGGCCTAGCCAGATTAGACTAACCTGCAAAGATTGAATCAATTCAGGCCCAGGTTTTTTTTGAATGTCTGTCCCTAGCCATACTGAACAACTATCTGAATTCACAGTTCTAAAGTAATACTAAAAATGTTGTTAGCTTTTACTTTCTAAAAGGCCAATTAATTAAACTAATTAAAATAAATTACAGCAGTGTGATGGAAGGAAATAGTAAAGTCCACCAGTGCCAAACAAAGTTGGAGAACTCTAAAAAACAACATAATTAAGATTCATTCCTCTTTAAAAAATGTAAAATGAAAGGGAAAAAACCCATCTGTGTTACTTCAAAGGAGACTGTTCTAAGCTGTGCATTAAAGAAGATGTGTGCTGAAGAAAGGGTAATAGGAAAAGGCAACCAGACAAAAAGAGAGTCAGTTATGACCTTAAAGGAAAAAATAAAAACAACCAAAAGCAGAATAAAAGCATATTAGTCAAAGAGGCTAAGGAAAATAAGAAGGCCTTTTACAAATATTTAAAGGAAAGAAAGATTCAAAGAGAAAAATGGAACCATACCAAAAAAGAAGGGAGTTGATACTTAAAGGTGGAACAAAATTACATGAATACTGAATTGGTTGGTAAAGCAGCGTGTAGCAAAAATGATAAAGAAATCTGGGTAATTGAATCAGTCCTATCAAGAATGGCTTGAATTTCCTGTCAGATGCTGAGTGCCTGTACCTCTGAGAGTAAGAACCCAAAAGAGTTCCACACCTCTCCGGTACTTTAAGACAATCCATAGGCCTAAATTAAGCACCTGAAATCCCTATAAATTGTATGGGGAAATATAGATGCCTAGGGAGAGAACTCAGAAAAAAAACACAACGCTCTGAAATAACCAACAGAAAATGATGAGGACAAAAGTATGTCATAAAACCTATGCTGCACTGCATCTTTAGAAATAGGTATACAGGGAAGTTTCTCTCTCCAATCAGTATTCACAACCTTGAGTCCTCACTTGATGTTAGACACAACCTGCCTTTTTCTTACAAGACTCAGTCAAAAGCATCCCCCTTATATCCAACAGTTCAGTCATTAAAGCACTAAGCCAGGATATGGGAGATCTGGTCTGAATTCCTTTCTCAGCCTAGAAGCTGTCTGTAACTCCCTATCCAAGGTTAATACATTTTCTCATAAGACCCAAGCAGAAAATCCAACATGTTAAAAGTTATCCTGGGGTTTGGGTATGGTCCCAACTTTCCCTATTGCTTGAACTGTTCCACTTAGCATGAAATTTCCCAGGTTTCAGTCCCTGCTCCAATAGGTACTCAATATAAAACAGATATAATTAATCAATGCAGAAAATCAGGAACCGAGCTCCCCCTTTTCCCAGAATATAGATTCATAGATGTTAGGCGCTGGAAGGGACCTTACAAGATCATCGGGTCCAGCCCCCTGCCCTTTGACAGGAAAGACTGCTGGGGTCAGATGACTCCAGCAAAGTGGATGTCAGGATGCTTTTTGAAGATTGCCAGGGTGGGTGATTGTACTGCCTCTGGGGGGAGCCTGTTCCAGACCCTTGGCACTCAACTTGTAAAGAAGTTTTTCCTCATGTCCAGTCTGAAGCAATCTTCCATTAGTTTGTGCCCAATGTTTCTTGTCTTCCCCTGGGGTGCCTTGGTGAACAGGAGGGAAGAAAGGGGAGTTCTCATCCCACAATAGCTTGTACGTGGTGTTAACCCATCTCTTACACACACCAGTGAGGGTTCCTGGTTTTCTCTGATTTTAAAAAATCCTCAATTTTTGGTTAAAAAAGTAACCCCAATTCCACATTTCATTTCCATGATTAAAATGAAACACCACTTATATATATAGAGAGAGAGAGAGAGAAAGAGAGAGAGAGAGAGAGAGATTCATAGATTGTAGGCTGGAAGGGACCATGAAAGATCATCGGGTCCAGTCCCCCTGCACCAAGCAGGAAAGACAACTGGAGTCTAATGACCCCAGCAAGGTGACCATCCAGTCGCCTCTTGAAGATTTCCAGGGTAGGTGATTGTACCACCTCTGGAGGGAACTTATTCCACAGTCTGGACATCCTAGCTGTGAAGAAGTTTTTCCTAACATGGAGCCTGAAATGGTCTTCCAGGAGTTTGTGACCATTACTCCTGGTTTTCTCCAAGGGTGCCCTGGTGAACAGTTGTTCACTGAGCCCTTGGTGTACGCCCCTGAAGTAGTCGTAAGTTGCTACCAAATCCCCTCTCAACCTTCTCTTCCTTAGGCTGAAGAGTCCCAGGTCCCTCAGCCTTACCTCGTATGGCTTGCCATGCAAGCCTCTAATCATATGGGTGGCCCTTCTCTGGACTCTCTTGAGCTTTTCCACATCCTTGTTAAAGTGCAACACCCAGAATTGGACATAGTACTCCATCTGTGGTCTCACCAACGCTGAGTAGAGGGGAAGAATCACTTCCCCAGTTTTGCATGAGATGCATTGATTGATGCATGGCAGAATATTATTTGCCCTGCTGGCTACAACATCACACTGCTGGCCTGGCTCATATTCATACCGTAGTCAATTATTACCCCCAGGTCTCTTTAGTTCGTAGTGCTGCTCAGGTTGCCACTGCCAAGCCTGTAGGTGTGCAGGGGATTGTTCGTCCCCAGGTGGAGCACTTTACATTTATCGATGTCAAACCTCATCTGGTTTCAATCTGCCCAATTTGCCAGCCTGTCTAAGTCTGCCTATATCTGCAGCCTATCTTCAAGCATGACCATGCTTCCCCATAACTTGGTGTAGTCCACAAACTTGGCCAGTGAGCTCTTCACCCCCGCATCCAAATCATTGATGAAGATGTTAAAGAGCACTGGATCAAGCACCGACCCCTGAGGGACACCACTGTCCACTTCTTGCCAAGATGACACAGATCTGTTCAGTAGAACTCTCTGGGTTCTACCTGGCTGCCTGTCATGCGGCCTTCGATGGCTTGCCAAAACTCAGTAAGCAGCCCTCCGCCCGAAGTAATTGCCTGCCCCTGATTCTAAACCAATCTGGACCTACTAGTATTGGATCTATCTGGCTTTGCAGTGGCTTCAAATATAATCTCATAGCCTCAAACTGCTTTATGCTGAATTTGAAGTTTTCAGGTCAGGTCCTTTTATGATATAAATATATGAATGAAGGATATAAACACCAGTAATAAAACCTTGCTCTTGCTGAAACCAAAAAGAAACAGCTAAGAGAATGGCATGGTATTGGCATCCTATTAATTGAAACAGATGCACCATTCTGAAAAAGACACCCTAATTATGAGACTGAATTAACTCTTGAACAGTAACTTAAGAGAAATGACTGATGTTGACTGGATAAACCACTGGAAAAAACCCTGTGCAGAAGGATTCTGCATGAGACTAAATAACCTCTGAAATATTTTCAGTGTCTGATCTCTATGATCAAAGAGAGTGTAATGGAAGACTGTAGCCCTAATTGCTTTCAGAAGTTTCAGACTGTAGATACTAGCTGTCCATCAAAAAGATACATTTGGAAGAGTATTTTATAGTAGAAAGGAAGGAAATAATTTAAAGAGCCTTAACACCTTTAATGGTACCATGCTGGGAACATGAGGAGCCATCAGCATGTATAAAAATGTAGCACATATTCATGACAGGGCATAACTACTGCTGACATAATACCACCTTGGTGGGTCCTGTTGTCTCTAATATGCTATAGAAGGGACTCCTATAAGGCAGCAGTGGTCTGGGGTGCTTGTTTGCTTGTTCAATGGTCTGCTGAGACTTTATTGTATGTATCACCTGACAGACATCCCAATTTTGGATATCAAGCAGAACTGCTGCATCTTCTTTGTGGCCTTTCCTTCCTTCCTAATTAAAAGATTGTGTAATCCATTAACCAGTACTCTAGAGATGTATAGCTGGTATGATTAAACTGCTTGGTAATTCAGCTTTTCTTTGTAAATTCAAATATGATGTTATTTCTCTTGTGCTCAGCTTGAAAACTATTCTTACAGAATAATCTAAATAATTGAATATATAAGCACTTCTAATGGGAAACGTCTTGCTTGAAAAAAAAATGCTTTTGCATCATTTACATTACCCTGCAAACCAGTCCCCATCCACAACTAAGGTGACTTTACACAATAAAGTATTCTCATTAATACTAAACAGTAAAACATTAACAGTTCCTTCTTGGAAGCAGAAAAGTAACAAATGTTCACCTCAATTTACTCTTATATTAGCATATTGTTACAACAGTGATTCAACATTTCTTTTGCTAGGAGAGCTTTATGGGAAAAAATACCATACAACACATTCATGATATGTGTGTGTGTGTGTGTGTGTGTGTGTGTGTGTGTGTGTGTGTGTGTATGTTTACATAGGTGCTTATACAAGTGATTATAATATTTTAAGAACAATGTACATTTTCTCCTTTTTTCTGTCTTTTTATTTTGCAGTAACAGCAACCATGAAAGACTATGATTACAGCATCCGGTTTTTCAGTCCTGCAGCTGTTTCAATGTGAAAAAAAATCTTTAAATGCAAACTATTTACTAACTGGTACCAGAGAGAGGCAGGAAAAACCAAAACAAATAGGTCCTTTTCTACTTTAGCAGGAAACTAAGATCTATGAACTGAACTTCTTTAAGACCATTATGGAACATTGGGTACTTTATACTGAAATTATTCTTAGAGGCAGGGCAACACATACGTTTATACCTCCTGAATCATTGTGCAAGTGCGTCTTTTTTTCACACCATCTGATCCAGTGACCGGTGACCAGCTATGATACAGACTAGGTCAGTGCTGCCTCCCATACATTGTGTCTAATGCTATTCATTGGAGTAGATGTTAAATCAAACAGAAGTACAAGAGATGCACTCAGCACCTCTCTATAGCTGTGGAGGTGCAGGACAGTATAGTCACATGTGCTTGCTGCCTTAGAGAGTAGCATTCACTGCTGTCTGAATTAACTCACTTCTTCTTAGACATAAGTTACCCCTGTATGTACCTCTAGCATAGAATTTACTTAGGGTCCAGAATATCAGAGGCCATCCCTTTAATTTGCATCCAACAAAATAACTCCACAGCAGACCAGCACATGTATAAAAAAAGTCAGCTTACAGTAGAACCTCAAGAAGAAATGTCATTTTATTCCACTCCCCAATCAGGGTCTTTTGACATTGGCCTGTAAATATCATGAGTAACTATCCTATGTAGCTAAAGCCAGGAGTCCAGATTCAAAGGAGGACTGAGATGGGATGAAATTATATCATGTCTCACTTGAAATGTAAGAGTGTACACCCATAAGTGAAATTCAGAAACTTGACTTAAGGTATCCTGGTTCTTCATACATAAATACTTTGGATTAGAAGTCACAACAGCCAGACACTAAGCAGGAGATATATAAGTCAGATACTGGGAAGCGCAGAAGAGAAGAGTGCATCACCAAGTAAGAAAAACATTTCCTAGGAGGTCCTAGGTTCAACTTCTTGTATTTTTAATTAAATAGTTATTAGATAAAATGCAATAACTAGCATTGAGATCATGGCACTCAAACCCAAGGCTTACTCCTTCACATGGGAGTGACCTTCTCATTGGGCTACAGAGTCAAGCTACTCTTGCTTTCTCTCCTTGTCCCATAAACAGCATATTTGTGACTGCCCAGTGAGCCAATTTCATCAGAAGAGGTGGAGGGTACCCTCAACTTAGCTCAGCTTAAACTCTAGTGGTTAATACACTGTCCTGGGAAATGGAAGATATGGGTTAAAATCCTGTTAGGCTGAGGTACGTTTAGCAAACAAGCCTCCTATTTCTGGGCAAGAACTCTTAACTATTAGTTTTCTCGGCAAAATATGAGCTTTTTCTTCTGTAGATATATTTAGAGTACCTCAAATGGTGATGACTAGTTTGTGAATCATAAATGGCCTGAGACAGGATTCATACAATACAATAGAGAGACCCGAGGAAGAATTTCTTGCATTCAAAAGCTTGTCTAACCTTATCCCAACTACATAATCGGTCCAATAAAATCCTTGCCTCTCACAACAATAATGTGCATTTGATTCAAAATGGCATCAGTACCAAGCAACTGTTTGTCATATTGAATGAAATAGTTTGAATGTTTGTAAAGGTTGCCCATTAGCCAGTTTCAGGAAGAAGATAGGATTTATGTCCTTATCTAGTTCATTGTTTTTGGAACTACGTGCAAAATGTCCTGACTTCGGTTAAAGTCTTAATTTAAATTTTATCTTTAGAAGTCTTTTACAAAGAGAGCAAATATCCTGAATTCCGAGACATCAAAAGCCTAAGGCCTTTTAACAAAATTGGTAAGAAAAGGACATTTACAGTGATATGGAAGTCTCCCCAAGAGTAATTTAAAATTCTCAACAAAGGCAAAAGAATCTGTTGAGTAAGATCCGAGCCCAAATTTGGGAGTAATGACAAGTTGAGTTGGAGGAGCCCACTGACGGCAGCTCGCTCAATAAAAACTGTAATTTACTGTCCCAATTTGGAGGTGACATCACTTGCAGAACAACGAAGGAAGAATCGCAAGTGTAGCCCAGATCAGATTGATCACCTGACCCAACCTCTCCGTGAACACGAATCTCTTAGTTCACGCTGAAGCCGCGGAGCACCTGAAAGGGACTGAAGGAAGGGGACTTAGTCCTATCACTGCTGAGGCCAGCCTATTGAATCGAAATTTAACTTTTAGTTGTAATTGTAGTTGTTTTTGTAACACTAATTCTTATAGCATTGTTTGGGAAGGAAGTGCATTCGGAGCATTGTTTCTGATATATGTAATTATTGTGTTTTTAATGTTTGTGGTGTTTCTTAAAGCTAAGCAGTGTTATATACCTAGCAAAGAGTTTTAAAATAAAATTGTGTTGTATAAATTAAGTGTGTAATCATTGTGAAATCGTGCAATCAGCTAACTACTCCCCCAGCCAGTGCATCAAAACGAATCAGTAAATTGTGTGGGATTTTCTCTATTCCATAACCCATTAGAGACACTGTTCATAAAAATGATTGCAAACCATGATAGTACTACTTCTCAACCATGATAGCATTCTGGAACACAGACTGTCAAAGTATCAATGGGCATGTTTCAAGATTTTCCTTGTATGTGTCTATAAAGACAACTTATAATAATTTATATCAGTTCTGAGAGAACCCAGTGGGCTTGAATCCTCTATATGAAAGGCCTTATAGGGAAAGGCAATCCCAAACTATTGACTAGCACTGTCATTCCATCCTGCACAAGGCAATGATATTCATGACGGACGTTGGGTTGCTACGCAATAATCTAAAAATTCTGAGGTATAATAATTTCATGAGCATTGTACGTGACCCGGTCAGCAACATTAAAGTTAATATACAACTAGTGTGGGTTATTAGAATTTCCTGTAAGACTATATTGATTTAACATAGTGGAGGATGTGGGAATAGCAAACAGGAAAGCAACACAATAGACCTAGATAAGGACACCATAGCTCACACTTAAAAGACAGTGGGGCGAGCTTTTAGCCTTAAGGATCCTGTGTCCAATACACTTTGAAAACTATTTTGCCAATCCTAAAAACCCAGAGATAAAATGAATAATTAAGAATTTTAAAAAACCCCCACTTCCCAGGGGAGTACAGCTAGTCAGAAAAAACCGTCAAAACCAAGATCTTTCACAGGAATTTGTTAGGTTCGATGGAACTTTGTTTAGGGAGGATTCTCAAGTTCAGGATGAAATTTCTGCTTAAAATGAATGAGAGATTAACCTCAGCATGTTCAATAGCACGGTGGTTAAAGCACTCCCTTGGGGACCTGGAAATTCTACATTCAGCAAGTCCAGGTGGGGTCAGAGATGCATTTTACCAAGTAACTGGAGAAAAAACAGACACTTTCCAAATGGCCTACAAAATAGGTTACACTCCCCTCAATTAGTGAAGGCTCATGCTCACATATTGGAAATTTGGAAGCATTTAAATTCAGTTGTTTACTGCCCTCCTTTCTATAAAGAATCTCCCATTGCACAAACACAGTGAGAACTTAGATCATGTATTTTTTACATGGACAGAAATCCTTCAGCTGTGACAGAAATAAGAAAATTCTGCCAAAACTGGAGGTTGCTATCATCTTAGCTAGAGGAGAATTCACATAACTTTAATTAAGAAAAATAATTACAGACTTGAGTGGGTTGAACATTCTTCCCAGGAGAGGGCAGTAGCACACATGTTTACATGATATGGGAAATTTGAAAGAGGAGATAGAAATAATGGGGTTTGCACAATTCAGATTAAGATGCAACTGTGCTAAACTGAGCAGTCCATAGATCTGAAAGAAGAAGAAAGTGCTCAATGAGTGCATTGAATATAGAAGGTCTGTGGGTTGTAGCCGTATTGGTCTAGAGGAAAAAGCAATCAGGGCTCATGGACAGAGGTGATATCTTTTATTAGACCAACAAGATTTTTGCAAAAAAAAGTTGGTCTAATAAAAAATATCACCTCTGTCCACAAGCCCTGATTGCTTGAACATAAGATTCATTTTCACCTGAAACACAAGGAAATGCTTTCTTGATTCAAACTGTGAGCTCATACCATAGCTTCTAATGCTGCCACCCAGAATAGAATAGAAAAGAATGAAAAGTGGTCAATAGTAATACTTAAAATGAAAGCATGAAGAACCAGAATTTATTTCCATCACTCAGTTCTCAACCTCAGCTTAGGAAATAGTAGGAAACTGGACTCATGGGCACAGTGCCCCCCTTTTAGATATCAACCAAGGTAGAAAACCAGTGGGGAGAATCCTCCCCAATGAGTTCTTGCACAAAAACTACCGTAGTCATAGTACCTAGCAACAGTCTGGCAAGGAGGGGAAGTTCTGTTTGGCTCTCTATTGCTCTGCCTCACCCAGACTCCTTCCTCACTGGTGCAGAGGACCCTGCACAGAACTGATCTTCTCCCTTTTATACATCCATCACCACAGAACTACACTAGTTCTACCCCTGAGGGGCAGGTTTTATTCCAGCACACAAAGTGAACAGCTAATAAAATGGAAGTGCCCTTATCTGACCAAAATCGATCTTTTGTGGTTACAAGATCAAGGCCTGCATGACAGAACTAAGATATCAAAGGAAAAGTGACTAGCATGCTTTAAAAAGTGGTGGTGTTCTCATTTCCACTGTATTAAAATAGCAGTAGAGCTGAGTGAGGAGTCATACTCTGTTGTGGTCTGTTCTCCTTTACTATCAACATAAAGAGTTTAACAACAAAGCAGTAATACTATGGCTTACAAATTCTATTTGAATTTGAAAGTTATAGTTCACAGAGGAATTTCCACAAATAAGAGACTGGTGATATTGGGATGGTTAAGAAAAAATGGTAACAAAGGATAAACTACATAGCAGTAATCTACTGCAAACTACCTTTTAAAGGATAATTAAGCAGAAACAAAGATTCTTAGGTCAAAACAGTAGAGAACAGACAGTACTTAATACTCAGTAGAAACAGAACAAAATAGAAATGTTTATTAATAATTGAAGTGGTCTCCTATAATCTTTCCTTAAAGATCAAAAGTCAAAAGAGATCTGTTCTCTGTCTAAGCATCCTTCCTATGCCATGATCAGGTAAAAAGCATAGTAGAAGTTATACAACTAAGGACAGTCTAGAGAAGTTCTTTCTTTGTTGCCTTGGAGCATCTTTAAACAAGCAGTAAGTTCAGTCTTAGAAGAATTTTTTTATGAATAAAATTATTTTTTCCCCCTTTTAATAAACTGGAAATAGTTAATGAATTTTCCTAAGCAGTCTAGCATATTATGTATTTTGCAATCCTTCTAATAAATAACTGTTAATATAGTGGGAGTATCATTTACCATAAGCCACTTTGGTGTATAAGTACCATTATATTGCTGCAAGTTTTGTAGGTTACCTGCTGCTTTAGAGCCAGCAGAGGGAGCACAAACCATTGTTTTTTGCGGGCTTCAAAACTGAAATAGCTTTATTTTCTTTATATTATTTTGTCAATGAGACATAGTTGCTGAGTTAGTCTGAAGAAGTTTTTGTGGGCTGGAGTTCACTTCATCAGATGCACTGATGAAGTGAGCTCCAGCTCATGAAAGCTTGTGCTCATATATCTCTAATTTAGTTAGTCTACAAAGTGCAATCTACTCTGCCTTATTTTGTCAATATCAGACTAGTACATTTGTTTAAACGATGACTACAAACAGCTTTCTATGCCTCATGACTGTATGAGTAAAATAAATATTTGCAACATTGCTACTTTTAAAGATTACTTTTATTACATAGACCACCAAGGCAAAAATCAGGGAGTGATTCTTTAAGTATCCCAATCTTTACAGAAACAGGAGATAACATATCTGGTATATGGTGCCTGGATTCTGTCACCCATGACACACATTATCATATTGAACACTGAAACAATAAATCCTCATTAACAACAACCACTGCACCAGAAAGATGTGCTGTCTTCCAACGGGCATGTTTGTACACATATGCATTCTCAACACACCTGTGCCCAAACAGCTTGAAAAAGGGGTGTGATCTGAGTGTTGAGAGGATTAATTAGCTAATTAGCCTGCTCTTCCTGTCATTACACAAGCAAAACTTCTAGCAATCTCAAGCCAAATAATTGCAAAGCTTTTGAAGGTAAATTACACTACGTAAGTGTCACGTAAAATTATTTCTCTGACAGCAGCAGGAAGGCTTTGGCTCCAAGCCTCAGATATTCACTTTTACCAAGGCAAAAAAAAGTATGTTAAGTAGGCCTCTCCTAAGCACATGATAAAACATACACGATAGCCTCTTCAGATGCAGAGTCAATTGAGACTCGATTTCATAATATTCCCATTGGTATATCTCGTAAAATCGCTTCCTACTTGACCATACCTTAAGAGACTCCAGTATAAGGATTCAGCACCTTACAGGACCCTAAGTAAAGATCCCAATGAAAATCCAGCAATCAGAGACATCATAAGGCTCTGTGACCCTGTCTGGAGGATTCTAGCCCATAAAACTTCCAGGACAAATTTTGCATAGGTTTTACATGTATTGCTTTCTTTTCAGTAACAGTTACTAAAATTGTATATGTACAGCGAGTCTTTGTACATGTAAACAAAAACCATGTGTACATTTACAAAATCATGTATAAATGTATGGGCCAAAACAAGTGTGCAAACACATATGCAAAATAATATGGAGATCAGCCCTCGCTTCACGAAAATCTGCTCCAGGGTGTATAGTAAAGCTTTTCTTAAACCTGTGACAGACACAACAGAAAAAGCATTTGCCCTGCTGCGGTCAATGGAAGTCTTACCACTAGGATTTCTTCCGTTTTAACCACATGCTCGAGTACCAGCAATCATGCCTCTGTCAGGTTTCACTTAACTGCTCCTAAACTCATGCCCCATGCTGCAAACCTGCACACGAGTAACTGTGAGGGCATAAAAGCCCCAACACAACACTTTTTGATTGTGCATAGTCCTGCAGAAAAATGTTTTCATTTTGGAGCTGGGAAATATGCAGAAAGAGTACCTTTTGCATTCACTTGGCAAGGGGGACAAGGGAAAAGATAAAAATCTGGAAACACTGAAACATGCTAAGAAGAGTGGGTATCTTTTACATTTCTTCTTTCTGAAATTTCCTGACAGACTAACAGTGGGAGCACTGAAAGGACACCCAAGTACACCTCCCCCCACGATTTGGGTAATGATGACAGACTGACTTGCCACTTACACAGCTCTAGAGACAGACTAATAATTGTCTTCCATCAACTGAAATTATTTTGAAAACTTTTCCCTGTTGCATCATATACATATTTCAAATCCTCTGAGTCTTTTTATACACATTTAGCTGATATTGTTTATGCCAGACTTAAGAATACTTTTTTTTTTTGGAAATGTTTCCTGTCTCTGGATCAAATTCAACCTTGGTACGTGCAGGCAAAACTTTACTGACATGGTTGGAATCAGGGTTGAAATTCCAGCACCACTAACCATGGGGAGCCAGGATTTTACTCCTGGTGTTGGAGAATGGAGAGTGACACTGAAGGCTGGGGCAAGCTCCTTCCTTCTCTCTCTCTCACCTTGGCCTCACAGTCAATCTCTCCTTTTCTCACACCCTGTTTTCACTGTCTCCAGACAGAAGGGATCACATCTTTAACCCACAGACCCAGCTCATACAGCATTAAGCCTGCAGTGGCTCAGGGGAAAGGGCACAGCAAAGGCTTGCAGGGAGGGTATTTCCAGAAAGCTTGTGGACGATTCTGGCATTGGCTGCAATTGTGTTCCAACAAAGTTCTATATGACTTTTCTTTTGCCACTCATGAAGAGCTGAGACAGTATTCTGCTATGGCTAAGAATTTTTAAAATTCCCCTAGGAATTTTTTGTCATCAATCCACAGTACACTGACATAACCTGGGCAAATGCAGTCACAGATTTGCTGATGCGCTTTTAAAATTCCTCTCCCATTGTATGACCCACATGAAAAAGACCCCCAATAACTCCTGCATTGGTAGAATTCTCAATTTCTCTCAATTTAGAAGCAAAACATTGCCATATGTATGGGTCAGGCAGATTCCAGACCACTGCTGGATGATAATGTTACGCTGGTATCTGCAATCTGTGATTATAACAAGCAGAAATATATATGGGAAATAAAGATATATGATATTCCCACTTCATACACTGCTATTATTTGGACTGTGCTTGCAGATCCAAATTATTTTTTGCATAAAGCTCTTTTATCAGAGTACAGGTCATTTCTCACACACATTATTTAGCTAGATTCTCAGCTGGTGAGAATTAAACATGGCTGGCTCATGTGAATTCAATAAGAGCTCATTACAACTGAGATTATACACTTTTATGTAGTCATTATTTATTTATGCAGCACCAAAATTGCTTTAGGAGTCTTCCAGGAATTAAGAAGACCAAGTCCATGTCTCAAAGATCTTACAGTTTCCAAACCTGGTCTTCCATGAGAACAATGCCTTTGAAATCTTGGACACCTTGGGCTCTCAATAAATGCAAAGGGGTACCTCCCAGATGGACCTCAAGAAAAGACTGCAAGATGCTGTTCTAAAAGCTGACATACTTAAACACATCTATATAATGCATTTTTAAATAAATGTCTGAGAACCATTTTGAATTGGCCAGCTAAAACTAGGAACACAGTAGAGGAAATCTCATTAACAAAGGTATGTGGGCACTTCATTGTAGATATGCTATTCACAATTACCATATTTTGAAGATGCTTGGATAAAGAAATCCTACCCACAGCTTGATCCCCCCACACACTGTTGCTAAAACACACAGAGCAATGCCAAAGTTGCTTACATCCATCAAAGATAAACCTGCTTCCACAACTCTTCTTTTCAAGACATTAGCTTATTTATGTACCTGGCAGATCTCACTTATCCAAGTGATGATAGTGTTTATGTATTTTCTTTGCAGGTGGCTCATATGACAAAACAGGAATCAATATTGTGTGCTACAGGAACATGGAGGTGCCCAAATCTGAAGTTTTAATTAGTGATACAATGGTTACCTGAGACCAACAAACTATTTTTGTTTCTTAATTTTGATTTCGCCGAGCCCAAACCTTCAGCGAAGTTTGTTTTTCTCCACAACTTATTCTCTATTTTTAACTTCTTTTTCAGCAGTAGCTAAATCTTCATCTCAGGTAATACTTTAACCCTAGCACATGGAAACTGCTAAATGTTTCAAAGGCATCTGTGAACACTGCCTTCTCATTTCTGGGTAGGCTGACAACTCGATATCTGCTGACCTGTGCTGTGCATCTCACAGCTAGGTGATAAAATTAATGACCTCCTTTCAGTTGATTTCACTGGGATCAGAGGAATGGTTAGAAACACAGAGATTAATCAGAGAGATCCTTCTATTTCTTCTAGAAAAAATGAAAATTTCAGATAAAAAACAAGATTGGTAGCCTTATAGTATTACCATCTGGTAATACTTATTGATATCATTTAAAGGAGCATCAATTAAACATATTTGGATTAGTTTTAGTTATACTGCAACTGAATACCATTGAAAAGGTGCTTAAAAATAACAGATTTGAACTTTAGCTAGCTGATATACACTGTCTCTTATTATAGTAGGGTACTAAGGTCCTCAGACTGAAATCCATGCAGGTGGGTTCCTCATGAAGCTTATCATGGACACAAGTGTTTGCTGAGATGTATGCAAATGAAGGCTCAGGGCCTAAACCTGTCAGATTCTCTGGAGGGACTATTTTATTTTTTAACTGACTGAAAGACAAGCTACAAATCAGTAGTGCTGCATGCCAATATTTAAGATTAGTAAATTTATATGAACTAAGTATAAGATGGACCTGTAGCTCTTTGGATATTGACATAGTCACAGTTTATCAGGTATAGGATTTGTTTTCCTAAACAAATCAATGGAGTTCAGCACATTTGAGGGGACTCAGAATATATTAAAGAAGAGCATCACAGTGGACTTTTCACCACCCTCCTTGCAGAAGTGCTTGGATCACTTCCCTTGCTGCACAGAAGAGAGTAGGTGAGATATCGTAGGCTTTGTAGCAAAGGCATAAGCAACTGAAATGAGAAGATAAAATGTCAAAGCACAAAGACTAGCTAGACTATAACATGGAAAAAGAGAAGTGTTTAACTGCTAAATCACCCAAACTGCTTTGCCAAACTTTGACATGCTTGATTTCCTGTGCTTAAATAATTTTTAGGCTTTCAAAAAAGTGAGGAAAAATAACCAGCTGTTCCTTGTATAGTCCAGGAAACAAGTTTGATTTATTGCTTTAAGGTTATTTTTGAAGGGGCTGCTTGTGGCAGCCAGAGTGCCGGAGAAGTCACTGAGGCCTGTCCACTTGAAGGGCTCAAACTGTTTCCTGAACAGCCCTTCTTCACTCGTCACCTCCGACAGCTATTATTGACAACGTGTGACTGGGGCCTTGGAGTATTTTAAAACAGCAGGGGTCCTGGCCGAACAATCAGGCTGTCAATTACCTTTTCCCCTGTTGTGAAAAGGGGGCCCAGGACAATGCAACTTCTCAGCAGGGGGTTGTGCTGCTCCAAGTATGTGACCCACTGCACAGTGCAGCATTCAAAACCAAATAAATGGTGGTGCCTGCCCTTTTCTCTGCTTGGATGAGAATTGCTGGAAGGTGTAGGTGTCTCCATGGAAAGGTTTATAAGTTCTGCTGAGGCAGAACTTACTTTGCACATTATTATCTCCTTCCATTTCCCCCTTCTTATGTTGGGAGGGGGGAACACTTCTCCTCCCCCTGCTCAAGTAGCTCTGACCACAGGGGAACGCCCAAGCTGCTCTACCTATATTGTGTCTTTTAAAACTTCCTGTGTGCCTTGATCACTTGCTGAGAGGACTGTCCATCATACAGCTGCTTTGTCTGGCAGTCACTTCCATTTGAATTTGACTGACTGAGGAAGCCTGAGTTATTTGTAAAGAACAACAAGGCTTTTCATTCATAATTTCAGTAGGGGGACAGGGTGCTAATGACTGAGCTTGAATAACCAGGGAATGCGGTATTCAAGGCAGGAAGAAGCCCAACTGGCTGCCAAATGAGAGGAAGGGGATGATGTAGGTGAAAGTGCCTGTGTGAAAAGGCAAACAATGAAATTAGGATCACATATGTATACAAATACAAATCAGATTCTTAAAAGGTGAGGCCAGCAAAAAGATAGAGGTAGTGGGGAGAGCTGGGGAAAGTCTAACTTTGTATTTCACTACTTTGCCTTTAGAGTTGACTGACATGCCAGCTTTGCAGATTTCCAAAAACCATAACGTGTCTGCAAAGGAAGTGACTTTTTCTACCATGGCTAGTTCACTAAAAGAAAAGGAAGGGGGGAAAAAGACATTTTTTTTTATTGTCACATTTTAATGTTTTAGGCAATCTGTTTCTGACATTAACCTGAATGAAGATTTAGTCTTTTCTGTTCAAGATCAAGATTTAACAAACACCCTAAAATGGAAGGTCTGCATTAATCTTTGCAGACTATCTCCCATGACAGATAGTGGTTTCACAAATTCTATACATTCATTTTCTAGATGCATATATTCTTTGACTAGTATGCAAATATTCTTCTTCCTTCTCAAACTTAGGGCCTGATCCAGTTTACTGAGGTTAATGAACTATCTTCAGGATCAGCGGCACTGTTATAAATGCACAGATGTATCATCAAGAGAGCCTTCTCTTTCTTTTGCAAAATAAAATTCAGATAAAATACAATAAAATGTAGTAGCCTATAGCATTTCATCTGGGAACCTTCCCCCCACATTGCTATAATTTAAAGGAGCAATAAGTAAACATATTTGAACTAACTTTAGTTATACTAGAATTGAATACCATCGAAGAGACACTTAAAATCACGGACCTATTTTTCAGTTTCATCGAGTTTGAGGCTAGAATGTTGTACGGTGTTGGTGTTGTTTCTCTGGTGGTTGTTTTGTGGTTGGGAAAATTGTTCCTGGGGTAACTGGTTTAATAGTTGGTCTAATAAAAAATATCAGGTTTACCCAAAGAACGTTGTCTGCCTATATCCTTAGACCAACCCAGGTACAACCAATGAGAAAAAAAAAATCTTCCCATTTTCCAGTGGGATTAGAACGTGCATCTGACAGCGCTCTGTGCATTGTTAGTTCCACTGTTGTTCTTGCGTTTAGTTAGTTAGTTAGGCCACAATGCCGAAAGCTGCTCCATGTAGTGGGACTCCTACACATACCAGAACTTCTTGGGTTTCTTTGGGTATTGCAAAACTTCAGAGATTCACTGATGCTAAATACTACAAAGAATCAGGTTGTTAGTTTCCACTGTTGGTTACAATAGAAAAAGGATTGTTTAAAAAAAAAAGAAAAGAAAAGGGAAAATGTGATGGTTAAATCTCAAAAAATGGCAAAAGGAACTGTGGCCATACTGTACAGTGGCTGAAATGGTTTTTAAGAATTGCAAGACCATGGAGATTCTTTAATCAAGTGGTGGGAGTGGATCTGCCTAAGCTGTGTTTACATAATCAAATGCTTTGTTCTTTTCTCTCTTTAAATAAGATACTAAATTAACTTCTTCATTTTTAAGTGGTTTTATTTTATTAAACCTTGATCCTGCAATCACTGTGTATATCCTAATCCATGAGCCCCTGGGACTTGAATGGAATTACATATGAGGCAGTGTAGTTTCATGGAAAGAGCACAGGTAGGACCCACCATTGGCTCATGAGCTCTGACTTGGTAACTGACCTGCTGGGTGGCCTCGGGCACGTTAATACCCACCTTCTTTGCCACAGTTTCTCCTTGTTCTTTAAAGCACCTGGGCATTTGTACACATGCTGGCGCTGCAGTGCCAGACCCTTTTAAAAGCAACTGGCACTGCGGCGCGTGCAGTTGTATAAGCAGCAAAATGCTGATGAAAAAATGGCGGCAGCACACCTTTGAACTAAAACACATTAAAGCTGTTTTAGATCAAAAGTACACCACCACCATTTTCTGCTCTCTGATATGCCATACTGCTCCTTATACAACTGCATGCGACGCAGCATTTTTGTGAATCCTGGCACGAAAGTGTATAAATGCCCCTAAAGATCAATGGATGCGAAGCACTATATAAGGCATTATTATTATTGTTGTTGTTGTTGTTGTGGCCTGGGGCCCATCTGTATAGATTTGGCTTCAGGAAAAGGGTCCTTACTGAACATGATTACTTCAGTTACTTAAAAAAAATACATTGATATTGACAAAATCTGTGAGGGGAGAAGCATCAGTGTTGATGTTGCTCATGATGTAGTCCTCTATTACTCAAGCCCAGTGTTATCCAACCCTGCTTGAAGAAGGTGTGGATTCAAATTGATTAAAATAAGAAAAGTCATTAAAATGTTGGCAGCTACAGGAACTTGCTCTAACACCTCGTTCCTCATATTGCATCCTGCAGTAGCAGTAATGTTTGCCCCTAGCTTTTCTTGTCCTAAAATAAACAAGACCTTGCTGTAGTAATAATTAGCATATAAACTGCAGCAGTGCCATCTACCACAGATCATCCCACTTTGAGTACTATGTTCTTAGTCCTTACAAGAAAAGAGAACCGAGTTCTGAAGTTTACTATTAAGGGCCTGCCTATATGACAGGGCTGCTGCCACAACACGCAGCCTTGCCAGAAGAGCTGTGGTGGCAAAACTGCTAGTAGAGACATTGACTTTCAGCAGTAGAAGGAGGTTTTCAGTCAGCTTCACTACAACATCTCCACAGATGGCAGAAGCTCTGCTGACAGAAGACCTTGTCTGTCAGCAGAGCTGTGTCCAGGTGAGGGGTTCTGCTGACACAGCTATGACGATTGTAGACTGTGATATAATTAGGCCGGCAGAATTTGGTAGTGTAGGCCAAGCCGAAGAGCAGAAGGAAAAGCTGCATAATAGTTCAAGTAATTCAGAGAAATGAATGAGTTCACCAAGGATACAAATGTAGTTGAATACTTCGAAACTTTGAATGTTACAGGTCTACTAAAGCATGTCCTGAGCAGAGCGATGTGAGTACATCAAGAGATGAACTGTCAGGTTTCCTTCTTTCTTTTTGATTATGTCAATGTGATGTTGATACCAGAAAATGTACTTTCTGAAATGCTTCCCAAAATATATTGAGCTAAATCCCCAGTTGGACTAAAAGAGTACAAGATCTTTCCATTACATCCTAAAGGAAGGCAGAAAATGCTAAGTGGAACTGAATGCCACCACTTCATTGCTTCCTTTACTTGCTTCAATGGATGCTGCAGGGCTCCCTACCTCGTGGGACCATGTTCTAAGTACACAATTCAAATACTACCTTTTGATATTGTAAATCATGAAGAGGAGAAAAAAATGCTTTCTGATCCCCTGTAATAAAATCAAAGATATTTGAATGATGGATATTTATATCTATATATACGGAAGACGCAACAAATTAGCTGCAGCCATTAAAGTAAAATTATTTTAAAGCTGTCAAATGAGTGTGTGTCAAGCACTCTCTTCAGTGGAAGATGTGTCTAAATATCTCAGACTGTTCTGAAAATCTCAATCTAATATTTTATCAATGGGCAGAAGCCTTCAGATTACCCATTCAAAGAAGCTAGGTTACTATTGATAACCCTTGTGTACATTATCTTTTTTCAGAGGCTTAAACATGAAAGACAAAGTCAATTAGAGGTTTAGGTTTCTAAGGAAATACTAGGCATTAAGAGCAGTGCTTAGCCAATCATAATCACTGCAGACTGTCTATAATCAATATCTTGATATCCGCACATTAACTCATGAGATAAGGCAGAAAACACTTACACCAAACATGCTGTACACTACCAAACAATCTGTTGTGAGGAATTAGCCTTTGTGGATAACCATATTTAAAGAGGGAGAAATATTACATCTTTCTATCATGGATCCAAGAATGGAAATCAAATAAAAGCCTGCAACAATTTTTTTCAAGGTTTAGCTGCATCAGACATCCTTCCAAGTATTCATTAAAAGCCTGATCTTGCAGCCCTTACATAAGTCAAAGTCCAACTGAACAGTCCAACTGAAGTCAGTGGACTAACCAATCTAACAAATTGCATCCACATATATACCATCTACCATCACTATGTTTCTCAGCAGGGAATGTACCTAAAACTTATGCACCAAAAACATAGGGCCAGATCACACCCTATGAGGTGCCCACTTGGACTTAGGCACTTAAACACAATCCTGTTCTACCTGATGATGTCTGAAAAAAATGTTAATGAGAAAGGTGGGTGAGTCCTCCTCCACCAAGGTTGCATTTTTCTGACTTGGTCTTAAGGCAAACATGACAATGTGTTACAAAAGATATAAATAATGGGTTTTCCTGGGCTCAAGCAGGGTGGAACAAGATGACTCTTAAGTGCTTAACAGGTGGAACAGGAAGTGGCCCACAACCTTCTTCTTGAGTCAAAAGGATGCCCCTGTAGCTCAAAGAGACTATGCAATCAATAGGGTAAGCTTCTAAGGGAGACATGATCACATACATTAGGCAAGCATATTTCAAAAAGACTGCAGGATCATTTCCTTTGCTAACAAGCTGGAAAGTCCCAGCATGCTAAGGGTAAAAATATAACTGCCCAAAAAGCTTTTACCCTAGAAACAGCCCGGGCATTTTAGGAGTATGTGTATATTTTTCTTAAACTTAACATCTTTTAAACCCAACTCATTTGAAAAACTTAACTTAAAAAAAAATAGTTCAGGGACTACATGTGCCCCTGGCAGTTTTTGCCATACTACATTCATGTTTTTCTGTTTATCAAAATATTTTTCTCGCTTCAGTCACTGTCTCAAAGATGGAGACAAGCAAGAGGGGAAATTAAGCAATGTGTAATCCTCCAAGGTGTTACCTGTGAGAGGCATTACTAGGGGTGGGCAAGAGGTCCAGTATTAAATGTGGATCCTGTGCCACAGCAGTTGCTGAAGCCCCTGTGTAGGCAGCCTGTGCTGCAGCCCCGAGCCACTGTTGTGTCAGCAGCTGTAGCCAGGGTGCAGTGACCCTGTGTCACAGCATAGGGGTCTCTGAGTCTCTGAGTGAGGTAAGATTTCCTTGGAAGTGCCCCAACACCAACAGAAAACATGCCGCCAGATTAATACATCTCCCCTCCGCTCTGCCCTGGGAGCCAAAATAGTTATGCCTCTGCCCCGTGTACATATACAGTGCACCCACACAGTATGCTGGAGAGGAGTTACAGGATCCAGGTATCACTAACCATTTCTCTCAGATTGCAAATAAATGCCTAGAAGCCATGTTGAACTTCCTTCATGGAAAAGTGTCATGCTAATAAATGTATTTAGCCAAGGGGAAGTTATGCATTGACATGCTTTCAAAAATCTGACCTAAAGAGCTCAGCCATGTAAGTGCTAAAGTTTCTAACACTTGGGTCTTGATTCTGCAAAAATTCAAATACATGCACACTTTTTTTCCATGCAAATAAACCCACGGATTATAATTAGGCTGCTCACATGTGTGAAATTAAACATATAGATAGATATATATATAGATCCTTGAAGGATTGGATCCTCCATCTGTAAACTCAGCCAGACTAGGATGCTGTCTTCTTGGCAAATACTTAGGCATATATTTAGCTTTGAGAATATGAAAAGTCCCATTGATTTTTTTTTCTGTTTCATTGGGGCTCCTCACATACATTTAGCACATTATATATGATTACAGGATCGGGGTATAACATGCCTACTGCACGACTGCCTGCTCTTACAATAGTAATAATAATAACCTAACCATACTAGAGTTTCTAACTTAAGAAAATGACCTAATGAACCATTCTCATCTCAAATCTCTAGGCTGTTGATCGCACGTTGTTGCCAAACACGGTCTTCTCCTTCCTCCCTTTCTGTCTGGATTGTCATTAGTCCTGTCCTTTCTGGTTTGCTTCTCAGTAGACCTGGGGCTGAGCTGAACCCCCAAATCTGAACTTCCTAGACTCCAGAGCCAAAGCAGTTCCCTCTTCTCCCAAACCTAAGGAACTGCAGAGCCAACAAGAAACTGCACCAGGTGCATGCAGCTCAGGCCCATCTCCATGTAGTTCAGCAGAGAAACATAGGTAATCCTCCTCCTTGCAGGTGTGCCCTGGTTGCAAAGAAGGCTAATGGCATACTCGGCTGCATTCATTAGGAGAGTGGCAGCAGAGCAAGGGAAGCAATTCTTCCCCTCTAGTCTGCATTGAGGCCACATCTGGAGTACTGTGTCCAGTTTTGGTCCGTCCCCCCCATATTACAGCAAGGATGTGGACAAACTGAAGAGCCCAGCGAAGGGCAACAAAAAGGGAGGGCTGGGGCACACGACTTAGGAAGAGAGGCTGAGGGAACTGGGCTTATCTAGTCTAGAGAAGAGAGGACTGAGGTGGGGATTTGACAGCAGCCTTCAGTGCCCTGGAGAGGGGTTGGAAGGAGGATGGAGCTGGGCTGCCCTCAGAGGTGGTGGATGACAGAACCAGGAGCAGCAGTCTCAAATTATAGCAAGGGAAGCTGAGGGCAGATATGAAGGGGAAATAACTCTCTCGGGAGGAGGGTAGTGAAGCACTGCAGCAAGTTCCCCAGAAAGACTGTGGGCCGGGTAGAGAAAGCCTTGGCTGGGGTGGTGCAACGGCGGACTAGATGAGGTCCTTCTCTGGGGCTCTGTCCGGCACCACCGGCTCCTCCGTCTCGCACTCCCCTGCAGAAGTGGGTGACACCCCCACCACCCGAGCCAAGGGCGAGCTGCACCGAGCCTGGCGGGCGGCGCCGGGCGCCCCCTAGTGGACCCCGCGCGCGCCGCCGCCTCATTCATGCGGACGCCTCAATGAAACGCGGCGAAGCTGCAGCGAGCTGTGGGGAGCGGGACTCACAGCCTGGGCTCTGCTCTGCGCGTCCCGGCGGCCGGGCCGGGGAAACCGCGGGAAGAGGACGCCAGGGCCGCAGGGCAGGCACTCCGCAGCACGCCCCGCTTCTCGACACGGTCCGGACAGGACGGCCACTAGTCCTCGGGGCTAGCGAGGAAGGGCAGATGGTAGAGTGCCAGGGCTCGGACTTCCACTGCTGGGTCCTGTGGTGCAGTAATGGTCGCAGGGACATGGAGAAAGTCAGAGAGAGAGAGAGAGATTCCTATAGAGATAGGAAACAAGGACCAACGGTCATAAACTCCTACAAGACCGTTTTAAGATGGACATAAGAAAAAGTTTTTTTACAATCTGAGCCCCCAAGACCTGGAATAGACTCCCTCCAGAAGTGGTGCAGGCACCTACTCTGGACTCATTCAAGAAACGTTTGGATGCTTGTCTTGCTGGGATCCTTTGACCCCAGCTGACTTTCTGCCCCTGGGGCAGGGAGCTGGACTTGATGATCTTTGAGGTCCCTTCCAGCCCTCATGTCTATGAAATCTATGATATTTCTAGACATAGACAGATAGCTAGCTAGATACTCCTATAGATAGATAGATAGATAGATAGATAGATTGATATTCCTAGAGACGGAGAGATTTCTAGACATAGACAGACAGATAGCTAGCTAGATACTCCTACAGAGAGAGAGAGAGAGAGAGAGATTCCTAGATAGACAGACAGATAGATAGACAGATAACCCCATCTCTATTCCCATCATAATACTACTGCACCAGAGGAACAAGCAGTGGAAGTCTGAGACCCAGAATTAATATATCTATCTATATCTATTATTAGCTATAGATCCCCAGAATTAATATATCTATATCATATCTATGTTTAATAGATATAAATTAATATATCTATATTGTATCTATGTTTAATAGATATAAATATCTTTATATACACATGTCTAATAGAGAGAGATCTTTTTATATGTATGGAGAAATATATATATATTATGAGGGATATATATTATGAGGGTTGTACAAACACACACGTGTGCACACACAAAAACACACACACACTCCCCTCATACTATTACTGCACCCAAGGAAAAAGCAGTAGAAGTCTGAGACTCAGAATTAATATCTTAATATAATTAAGATCTATATAGCTATATGTACTCAGCTAGTTAGCTATCTTATCTATATATGGTTGTAAGAGAAAGATGGTCAATGTAATGCACTTGATTCTCACAACCAATAGTTGATCATCATATCTGTAAACTAGAGGGGTAAATAGGAAGTGCCTGCAGGCCACCTAAATGTATCACAAAATATTTTGCTAGAAGACTGTATCATGTACAGGACTCAATTCATTGGTGATCTTCATTTCTAAGCTCCCCATGCAAGCCACCAACACTAGAAAACGTTGTGCATTTGTGTGTAAAAATATAGAAGGTGTGTGTATTTGGGCATTTTGGACATTGTAGCAAACAAACTCACAGTTTTTCAAAAGCACTACATTCAGCAAGTGCCAAGGACAAAGTAAGAGGGGGACTGTGTTATTTCTATAACAAGGCAAAAATCCATAAGTCAGAAGTTTGTGTTACAGTCCCCTATATTGATTTAAATGTCTATTGCCAATTTATATCAAGTCACTCAGTAGGCAACACTAGCTCTTGATGCTCTTCAAGTGTTGTAAATCATCCATTGCCTGTCTATGACTTGACTGTCACAGCCCTTTAAACAGCTAGGCCTATATTTTTCATCCTCTTGCTATGTTTTCTGTTGTTTTGTTTTTTTAGTACCCATTCTATTACAATACACCCTCACGTCAAAGAAAACCACCAGAAAAACAACCTAGGGGACACTTCCTTATGGGGTAGGGCATGCAGATTCAGAGCAACCAGCTGCTATGTGTTAAACCCCTGTTTGTGGGAGAAGGATGGCAAGGTGGTGACTGGTACTAGCCTATGGATTAAAAGAAGGGTTCTATACCATCAGGCAGGACCCCAAAAAGGATCCTTGCCCCCCTTCTCCAAATGACAGGTGAATGAATGGAAACAGCTGTTTTCCAACTTTTATTTATGTGCAATATAAATCTCTATCAGGTATAAATATAAATAAGAGTGGAAACTATAGATCTGTAGATTATATTTATCATAGAAAAAGAGTGGAAGGGGCCTCAGGAGGTCATCTACTCCAACCCCCTGCTCAGAACTGGACTATCCCCATTCTAGATCATCCCAGCCAAGGCTTTGTCTACCTAGGTCATAAAACACTCCCAGGATGGAGACTCCACAGCCTCTGGATAGCTTGTTCCAGTGCTTTACTACCCTCCTGGTGAGACTAACACTTTCTGAAAACAAATTGTAGTTGTTTCTTTAAAACAAAACAAAAAAAAAAAAAAAAAAAACACACCAAAGGGGTTTTCCTCAAGCATGCATTTCACCCGTCACCACCAACCAGTTCGCCTGAGGATCCCAGGGACTTGTCTGACTCTGTGTGCTTCAAAAGTTATTACACAACAACAAAAAATCCAACACAAAAAAAAAAAAGGCACAATGGCCCTGGAGTTGCTGCTACTACTGCAGCCAGCAGCCCCGTAGCGACGATAGGGCCCAAAAAGCAGCAGCAATAATAGTAGTCGTAGTAATAGTAATAGTAGTAGCGCTGCTTGCTGCAATTGCAGTACAAGTTGCCCGCCTCCCTCTCTGGCTTACTCGGTGCTGTTGCCCTTTTGAATGCCTCCTGCGGCTCCGAGTGCTGGCAGGGCGCTGGGAGTGTGAGTGAATGTAGCCCCGCAGAGCCAATGAGCTGGGACCGGATGCGATATATCCTCTGGGACAACAACTGCTCTGTTCCTCCTCAGATCCACATGACGCCATTTACTGCTGCTTTTGCAGAGAAATCACCCTACCTCCTCCGGAAAGAAAAAGAGAGAGAGAGAGAGAGAGAGGGAGCGAGGGAGCGAGAGAGTGAGCAGAAAAGCGCCGAGCCCCTCCAGCTCAGATCTCAAATCAGCCTCCTCCTCCACCTCCTCCAAACACGCAACAACAACCACCACCACAAATCCTCTGCGCTTCCAAAACACCCCCCTACCCCCCCCCCCCCGATTGCAAACCACGGAGCTGCCTGTAACACACACGCTCACAGAGGGAGCAAGAAAGCTAAAGAGAGAGAGGGGGGAGCTTGGAGCAAGCAGCTTCTCAGCAGAACGGCTACATTGCACAAGCTGCCTTTTTTTGGAGGAGCTCAGTGGAAGAAAAGCTTTGGGATTTTATTGTAGATCCACTTGATTTTCTGTGTTGTGGCTTTTTTTTCCCCCTGCCCTCCCTCTCCTTGATCATTTGCAACAACAAAAAAAGTGACTTGGTATTTGGCGATTCGGCCTCCTGCTCATTGAAGGGGGAAAAAAAAGAGGAAATTGTACGAGTGATTTTTTTTTTTTCTCGGAGCAAAGAAAAACGCGCCCCGATCTGGAGAGTTTTGTTTTGTTTTTTCTATATGTATGCATCTGTATTTACCTATCCATAAATATTTATAATCGATCTGAAGAGAGAGGGAAGGTGACTTTGCTCTGATTTTTCCCCCTTTTTCCTCTTATGATTATTCTGATAATCACTTGCAAGTTGGACTAAAGCAGTTTGGAAAAGTTTTTGTTTTTGTTTTTTTTTTTTGCTAGGGCTGGATTTATTTGCAAACCACAGGAAGAAGAAAATACAAGAGAGAGGGGTTTGGTGCAACGCCGCGATCACGGTAAGAGTCTCTTCTTTGCAAAACAAGCTGGTTATTTTGTTCTCCCCCCCCCCACCCCACCCCCATAGCCCGGTTGTTCCCCAAAAAACTCGTGCAAACGTAGGTTTTCAGGCCGATGCCTCTTGCAATCCCTGCAGGTTCCCTCCCAGCCTAGCTTGCCTCCCTAGAGAGGAGCTGGGACTTTCAGAGATTTCTTTTTTTCCGGAGGGCTGGGAAGGGGGAGAGTGCGGATGGGGCTGGAGGTTTGTGTCGAGTTGGTTTCTCCTCGAAATGACTTGGCAGGGAGGGAGCCCCCAGCTCCGCGCCATTGGGGAGAGTGGGGGAGAGTTGAGGGGCGGAAATCTACACTCAGGTTGGAGCATTTGCAGGAAGAAAATGCCTGTGCATGTTGCAAAGCTTGGAAGCCGCTGGCGTGACTTCTTTGCCTGCTGTATTCTCCCTTGGTCAGTTGCACTTCTCCTTTGGTCAGTTGCAGCTTCTGAGAGTTACAGACAGGGACGTCTTGTTAGAGCCTCTCTCCAGGTTTTTTGCTTGTTTTTTTTTTAAATAAAGATTTGTTGGAGCGGGGGAGGTGGAGGAGGGTTAGACTTCAGACTGTTTTGTTTCCCGTGCTTGATCGATTTAGCAATCCCTGCTTCAACAGAAGATTTGCACCATTGTAGAATTGCATTGGGAGATCCGTGCCATTCGGAAATGAGCTCACGCTTGATAGATATGCGGGCTTGTGTGTGTGTGTGTCTATGTGTGCCATATACTTATGATTTCCCCCGCCCCATCATCCCCTTAACAAGTCTGAGTTTCTGGTGTGTCGGATTGAATCTCTTCGAGGAAGGTGAGCAAGGGGGGACGCTCAGTGGTGTGTGCGTTGGTTTGCTTTTTGTAACAGGCTCTGGAAATTGCTGGTGTTTTCAGCAAGCTGTTTCTGTGTTAGTTTGCCCCACCCTGATGGTAAAGTCCCTTTTGCCCTAATCCATAGTCTGATCACACACTCAGCCCTTAATGGGGGTTTCAAAGCACTTTCAAAAGAGAGGCGGTGGTTGGTGTGTGTGTGTGCGTGTGTGTGTATGTGCGCGCGTGCGGTGGAGTATGGGGGTGGGGGTGCATTGCAAAGGGGCTTTGAGACAAAACAGAAATTCATGGGCAGAGAACTTTTCCCCCTTTAGGCTTGCCTCCTTCCAGCCAACAAGGCATGGGTTTTTCCACAGCAAATACAAGGCGCACTTTGCTTTTTAAACTTTCCCAAACCTACAAAAACTGAAATCCTGCCCCCTAATCCCCCCCTCCAAGCCCAATTAGCAGTCATGGCATTTCAACTCTGCAAGTGAGTGGACTTTGGCTTTTGGAAGTGGTGAATCGTGTTATCACAAAAAAGCAAGTGTTTCTGCTGTACCATGTTCTTAGGCGGTAGGGAGGGGGAGGAGGGGGGGAGGAATTGAAATCAACCGAGATCAGAGGGGAAGAGTCCTGCTTTCCTGAAAGAATTGTAGGCAAGTTTACATTCAGAAACGAGAGTAAGTGCAGGGAGTTTGCATCTTGTCCTGTAAAAGGGGTATATCAAGCTAGACAGCAAGCTTCCAGTGCAATAAAATTCAAGAGCTGTTTGTTATGCTAAAAATCTTGTGATCACTACTTTGCAGTTCATAATCTGAGGATTTGGCTGAAATGGACACAAGTGACTCAAAATAGATAAAGTAGTAGGAGCATTGGCAAGGCTTCCTGCAGCTGACTTCCTGGAGTATAAACTGGTACTTAGGATAGCTTATCTGAAGGAGAAACCTGCATTTTTTCTGAACTGTCTTGGAGATGTTCCCTCCAATGAGAAGTTATGTAGGAGGCTTTACATAACCCAAGTGGATGAGACTCTTTCAAACATCTCTTGGGGGAGGGGAAGGGGGAAATAGTTAAAAGGAAAAATTGGCTTGACTTTCCTGATAAGGTGGCTTCCGCAGCCTCCTCCCACCTCTATCCCAAAGGATGTCTCCTGTTTATCTCCAGGTTGTCTGCATTTGTGAAGCTGTTGGTTCCATTTGCAGTATCAGTCAGTCCTGAGAGAATGAAGGGATTGCTGTGTCCCACCTGCTGAGCATGTTGTTCTGGACAAAGATGAAGCCTATAAAAGGAAAGGAAGAAAAGAGCAATATCTTCTTCTGCAGCTTTCACCTTGTTGCTTGAAGGAGTTCAGTTTTCAAGACCTCTGTCTTTCTAAGGACCTACAAGTCCGGGTCAGTTATACTTTTAGATGGGATTATCATTTCTTGGGATGCAGTATTTGATTAAAAGTCTCTCTTTGCTCTTGGAAGTTAGCTTAAGCCTCACTGGAGGAGAGGAACAAGGACATATGGTGTTGTAAAGCTCTTCTGAAGTAGGGAAGAATTCAGCTTTTCTTTTTTTGTCCTTAAATAGGTTCTAATGTCTATTCTGGATGTTGTATTTAAACTTTTTTCTTCACAAGAGGCTTAATTTGAAATAAACAGGCACGGGTGTAAGACAAGTTTGTTAAGATTGTTTTCACACTCTCAGCTCTGTGATTTGATAATATGCATGGGTGAAAACATGACTGAACAAATAATTAATACATATAATATTTGCTGTTAAAACCGTATTTGTTCTTCTTGTGAAAGGGACCAATTGTGAAGATTTTAAAATCTTGTTTTGCCTTGAAAAATAACTAGGAGTTAAGATAATATTCTTTCCTTTTTCTACCAGGAGAAAGACCAGCTATTGAGGCATTTATTGCAAAAGTTCTTGTTCTATGGTATTTAACATTTATGTTGTATGGTATTACTTAATGTTAGTGTTACCCTGTACACATTCATTACTATGCTGCTCTTTCTGTGTAGTCTGTAAGAAGGAAGGTACATATTTGGATTTGATTTTAAAATATTACTTTGAATCCTTATGTGGCTAATGCACTTTGTCTACTTTAAGATAACATTAGAGGAAAGATATTTAAGATCAAGGTTTAACATAATTATTGGTATATGGTGCATTTTACATTTGTGATACTGGTCTTGCATTAATTTAATTTTATGGGATTTCCATACTTATGGCTATCTCCATTTTTAATAACTTGTATTGTTGGGAGTGTTTTAAAAAGTGTCCTTAAATATTATTCTTGGATTCTAGTCTTTCATAGATTGCATTCTCCATGTTTCTGCCCCACAAGTCGCTGTCTTTTTTGGTGATGTCCACAATTTGATTTACAATCTATATGCGTTTTGAAATGTAAAGACAATTCTGTGGTGGTATTTAGTTAGAAACTTCTTGCCATATTGCATTTCTCTTACTGATTCTTAAAATAATTGCAGTGGAGTACATGAGCATGACACACTAAAATATTGTAGAGATGCTTTACTTATGCTGTTGAAGTGGTAGCACTAACTCGGTTAATGTCTAACCTCAAACATTTTATTCCTTTTTATTGCTTATCTTGGGACCATTTGCATTAAACTAACATTTCCTATTTACATTATGTAAAATATAATATGTAAAGAGCCTACGAAGATATTATCCAATTTTAAATAAACTTGAAGAATCAGGTCTGTCATCAACAGGTCATACTATACTTGTCAACATGCTTGTAGCCTTTTTTTTGTATAAAATATATGTTTAGTTGTGTCACATGAGAGAGAGTTGCTTTAGGTGGCAAAATGTTAAGCATGTTAAAATCCATAGTTTAGCTAGAGAATGGCTGGGAGGTCTCAGCATCAAGTTTAAATGCCCATCTTTCCTGAAACCACAGGTTTAAATCCTGCCTGAGCTATCAAAGCCCTCTTCTTACATTTTGTGTCACTTACTTATGGGTGTTGGATTCCTCTTAAAAAAAAAAAAAAAAAAAAAAAAGAGCTCTGTAGGCATGTAGAAAATTCTGTTTGTTAGTGCTTTTTAAAAAGAGTAAAAATGACCTTGGCCAAAAACTAGCAAAGCACAATGTATTTGGCTGGCTGGCTCCTGTACTCCACCCAAGATGCAGCTCCATTTTGATGGTGATGGGTGTGTTTAATTTGTGAAATGCTCTGGGACCTTTCAGGATAAAACATGTATGTAAAATGTCTTGCAATAGTGAATCCTTTCTTTGTTGCTGCAGGATTTCAGATGTGTTCTAAGCCTGCTGGAGTGATCACTCTTCAGGGTACTGATGGAGACAAGAGCTCAGAATGGCAGTGGGTCGCAGTCCTTGCTACAGGTTCGTCGTGACAGTGGGAGGCAGCATGGAGAATCTGACGTGAGAGATGTTCTGACGCAGCAGGTTCATGTGTTGTCTTTGGACCAGATCAGGGCCATCCGAAATACAAATGAGTACACAGAGGGACCTACAGTGGCTCCAAGACTGGGTGTTAAACCTTCCCCTCGTCCAGCTGCCCAGCAGAAAAATGAAAGACTGCATGGCTTGTCTGAGCATCGTCATTTTAGGATCCAGCATCCGCAGATGCACACTTCTCCTCGGGCACCTCTGTCCCGTTCCATTAGCACAGTCAGCACAGGTTCACGGAGCAGTACAAGGACAAGTACAAGCAGTATCTCATCTGAACACAGACTTTTAGGATCATCTTCTGGGCCTGTTGCTGATGGGATAATCCGGGTGCAGCCCAAGTCTGAGCTCAAGTCAAGTGAGCTGAAGCCTCCAAGCAAAGAAGACCTGGGCATGCATGCTTATAGGTGTGAGGACTGTGGGAAATGTAAGTGTAAGGAGTGCACTTATCCGAGGACCCTCCCATCATATTGGATCTGTGACAAGCAATGTCTTTGCTCAGCCCAGAACGTGGTTGATTATGGGACTTGTGTTTGCTGTGTGAAGGGCCTCTTCTATCACTGTTCTAATGATGATGAGGACAACTGTGCTGACAACCCGTGCTCTTGCAGTCAGTCACATTGCTGCACTAGGTGGTCTGCCATGGGTGTTGTGTCTCTATTTTTGCCTTGCTTGTGGTGTTACCTACCAGCCAAGGGTTGCCTTAAATTGTGCCAGGGGTGTTATGACCGGGTAAATAGGCCTGGATGCCGCTGTAAGCACTCAAACACCGTTTGCTGCAAAGTTCCAAATGTCCCCCCTAGGAACTTTGAAAAGTCAACATAGCATCACTAATCAGGAGTACTAAAGTAATAAGAATTATTTTAACATACATATGCAACCAACTAAACAGCTGTAATTTTGGCACTGTAGTAGGAGGGTTGGGGATATACTTTGTTGTTTGCAGTGAAATGCTTTTCTGTGTGTGCCATCTTAACTGATATGCTTGTTAGAACCCATCTAATGGAGCTCAAAAATGGGATACAGTACTTTGTGATCCACCTATTGCATAAGCTAAAGCAACATAGACACTCCTAGGCAACTCTGTCCTTTGTGAATAGTACTTGCAAGATTTGTAAATTAGTTAATGACTCCTTTTTTCATTTTTTCTGCCAGAGATAATGTTCTATATTTTTGTATATACGATAATATTTTCAACTGTGAAAAACAAGTGGTGTCATAGAACGTGGCACGGTCACAAAATATTATACTAATATGTTGTACATTCGGAAGAATGTGAATCAATCAGTATGTTTTTAGATTGTATTTTGCCTTACGGAACCCTTCTATTACAAGACTCTGATTTCCCTTTGGACTTCATGTATATTGTACAGTTACAGTAAAATTCAGCCTTTATTTTCTAATTTTTTCAACATATTGTTTAGTGTAAAGAATATTTATTTGAAGTTTTATTATTTTATAAAAAAAAAAGAAATATTTATTTTAAGAGGCATCTTACAAATTTCATCCCTTTTATGAGAACGTCATAGTTGCTGCAAATAAGGGGTGACAGATGCATATGTTCACTATAAAATAGAAAAATATATTAACGTTTGAAATTAAACTGGGCTGCTTGTCATTTTTTCCCCATTATCTTTATTACTCATAATTGGAAAATCATTTTTTTCTGTTTTAATAAGTTTCAAAGAAATGTGTCCATAGTATGGCTAAGACATCAAGATGATTTGAGAACTTAAGGCAAAAGGAAAAATTAAATGTATTTTTTTTAGTATTTCAATTGAATACGAGACAGATTCCTTGCCCTTGCAGTAATGGTGTGAATGGCTGTTCTTGTAGCATAAGAGGAAAATGAACATATAAAAATGCATTAATTCATTCCAGACTAGGTATAATATTCAATGAAAGCTAACCTAATCTAGTAAGTGATGAGCTTTTATATTTTAAATAGGAAATAATCAGTCACAAGAATATTAAATTTATACAGCTTGAGTACTCAGGAAAAAAAATGGACAACTAATATCATCAGGACAGGGAGTTATCAAGATTATTTCTTAAAAACAGAAGAATATGCTACAGAATGACAGATCTGACTGTAGTCCAGCCTTACGTCAAATGTTTGCCTCACTTGTAAGAAAAAAATTGCTTACTCGATTTGTCATTTGTGGCAGTTACCTTCCACTGAGGTCAAAATCCTTTCACTGCCAAGTTTCCCACCGGAAGTCTAGAGAATGATTTACCTTTCTTTATTAACAAACTATCATTTCCTGTTCTGAGCATGTCTCTCCAGGTCTAAAGGCCTTAGTGCTGATTTTGTGTATTTGTATGTTGGCATTTAAGAAATCACACAGCCTTCTAAATCCTATCCAACAAACATAAGGTTATAATTAATAATTAAGAACTCGATTCATTAGAAGTTCAAGCTTGGGGTTGCTTATTATTATGGCCTTCTGTGCATTAATTTTAACTAGTGTTCAGACGATTTGGATGTTTTACGTGAATTTGCTGTGCTGAAAAATCTTATTTTCTTTGTGTGCGCATCTATTGGTTATCAATCATCAACTGAAATTAAAAGGTGCAAGCCTTAACTAGTTTGGAAATGAAAAATAGTTGATACATAAGCCTTCCTTTTTTTTTTTTTTTTTTTTTTCTTCCTCCCTGGTGTAGAAAAATCGAGCCAGTTTTTTTTTCCTCTCTCGGCACCACTGACTGGCTGCTGGGGTGTATAAAAAGTCAGTAACTCATCTTTGCATATTGAAGTGGAATTTACTAGCAGAGTTTGGTTTATTCCAATAGTATACAAGTTCTGTTGCTACTGGTATTTTGTTTATGGAAGTAATACAATCTTTTTCTTTGTTGGTCAATATCTTTTATTTAGACGCTGTGCATTCGACATGGAAGGAGTTAATTACTCTCTAAGTATTCCTTTCTGTTGCATCTAGTTTTTTAAATGAGGCAAAACTGGCATTTACAGGTCTTGTATCTTGATTAAAAATAACCAATGAAATATGCAAATAGCCAACTTATTTGAGGAGTCATTGCCTCAGATGGCATGCTTGTATATAAAAATGCAACTATTTAGGAATCAATAAGTTTGTTACCTTGTAAAAATGAACTTAATGTGGATATTGAACTCTGAGTCCTTGGTGCCTTACCTTAAAAAATGTATATTTGAACATATCCTAACATTAACATATTGCAATTTGACAAATTAAAGTTGTATATTACTTTAAGTGCATGGACGCAAAAAGACCTCAAACCCAAATCCTATTTTTTATATTATATATTGTACAGACTAGTTATTATCTTCACTGATGCATTGTTTTTCCCTATTTCCCCCAGATGTTTGCTCTTACTGAATCCATGTAAGAAAGATTATCATCAACTCAATTATTAATTAGAGATAACTGGTCAAGGCCTTGCTTCAGTTGAACATATTACTTGCCCTTTAGACCAGACTAGGATTTTGTGATGCTACTTGTTCTTAATTAACATGTGCCACTTAATGGGATGAAGTTGTCTCAGCTTTATATTGAACATGTATCACACTAGCTTTTCTTAAATGTGTTAGCTAGCACATCCAGGCTAATGAGTTTATTTAAAACTCTTAAAAACTGAAATCCTAATTTAGATGAGATTAACTGGTCCAGGCAAAGCCAATATTGTCTTCAGATATGCCTGTGCTTTAATGAGGGTTGAGCAGTTTTCTGTTGAACTGAGCTAACCCAATTGAAAAATGCACATCTTTTTCCATATTAAGAAAGACATGAAGAACAGAATTTATTCAATGAAGAGTCCTCTCCTGGCAATTTTAAACATTTCTCTATGGAAGAGAAAAACACTTCCCTCTTAGCTCAGTCTGTTATTTTAATGTTTCATAGTTCTGATCTTGCATCTTCTAGTCAGTCAACTCTGTGACTTCAGTGTGTATTTTGCCTTAGGTAGGGACTTGGAGAATCAGGCTGACAGTTAATATACCGGTGATGAAATATTATTTTAAACAAATGCAGGCTTGCAATTTCCCTTCATATTAGGTGTGAAAGTTGCAGATGGGAACTAGAGGAGAACACCTCAATAAAGCTAAGTGGATAACCCAATTAACAGCCTCAAAAACTTAATCGTTTTTTGTTATTCTTTAGTGGTTTAAGGCATTTTTTTCCCCTGAAGGTAATGATCAAAGCAGCGTGAGGGAACTGAGTTGTGTTAGGAAGGTAAAGTATGATACTGAACATGAAAATAAAATATATTTTGTGTCATGGAAAGTAGTTGCCCCTCAAATGAATGATGAATGTATTCATTCAACTAATGCACAGTTTAAAAGTCCACAGTTCTTTTGATAATTTTTAGTTGGAGAGCAGTAATAGTTGTGTGTTCATATTCATTTTATATTTTCTTTTTTTTGTTTCCTTTTAAAAATTTCTACTTGTGCCACATGAAAGTTGCTTGATACTTGGCCATAGCAAGACTGATTAGATAATGCAGTGTGTATAATTTGCTTATCACTTGTGCATTGTAATTACTCACCATTCTTGAACACTGAAATATAAAAAGACTTGCCTTAATAGGAAATCAAGTTTTAAACTTGCACATGTAAATAGTGCTTTCTTAATTAGCCCATATGGCTTAGCATGGGCTTTCCTATTCTGCAGTCAGTTGTTATATTACTATTACTTTCAGGTATTAGCTGCTGAAGGATATAGTTATGGTCTGTCTTGTATTAGGTATGTTTAAATGGGGCAGGTACTAATTTCTTGCAGTGACTGATTTCTCAGTCACAGGAGCACAAAGGTCTGCAAACAAATTTGGCTGAACACGAGGGTCCACTTGATTGAGTAGTGTCTGTTTTGAATAGCAGTTGGGTAGCATTTCTTCCTTAAAATGTCAGCAGTGTATTGGCTAACCCTAAATAAATAGCAGACTGGGGTGACAGGAGCACTAAAGGAGCCAAAAGCATAACAAAGTTATACTATGTCTATCCTCTCCTAATTAATAAAGTACTGAGTTCTGGTCCTTTGTTGTTTTTTTTAATGGAAAACAAGCAGAAAATAACCTTTTTTTAGAAAAATGGAAGTTGTCAAAAGCTGATTGGAAACAGGAAAATTAGAAATCCAAATAAAGCTGTCTTATTGGAAGCAGAAGGATTCTGTACTGAAATTCTGTATGTACATACATATAACGTTTCATCTGTCCCACTATACTGTAGTGTCAACTGTTTTCTTTTTCTGTAAGGCTTTTGCTAACTGAGGAGACCCCTATGAATTTTCTTTTATTTATTTTACTTAACTACATACTTCTTCCTGCTTGTACCTGTTTCTTCTTTGCATACATAAAGGTTTTTTTGCTGCTGTTAGTGGAGGAGATGAAAGAAAAGTATGAAATGTGCTTTTCTCATGAGCGTGCTCGTTCTTTGACAGTTTTATGATGAGGTGGAGGAAAATGATTACCATGTCATACTTGTACTGTGTTTTTTAAGAGATTTCAAATGTTTTACACGTGTGTTTGATCCCAAACCCAAAGGTTCTAGGATACTGGTTACTTTCATTTATTGAACATCATTTAGATTATGGGAAAATGAAATTACAGTTTAATGTAGCTTGTTTTTCATGGAATATTTGCCAACAACACTCCCCTCATCAAATAAGACATTTGTTATTGACTGGTACAGTATTTTTAGATCATGCCAGGTTCCACTACTACAATTCTAGCGCTAATTGTGCCTCTTCTGTCCTAATGACTGTTAAATACATAGCTTGGAAGCTTACCTGTGAACACAAGGGAACAAAGAATTTGCTTGAAGTAGGATTCTTTTGTTCTGTATCTAGAGAAAGGCACCAAGAGTCTTTCGGACTGGCCTGTCTGCCTGTTCATACCATACCTATCTGCAGTGGGTCCAACTACTGAATATACTTGGCCAGGGAAGTGGTGGCTGAGACATTCAAACATTGAAGGTTATGTTTAGAATAAATTGGAATAACCAGAATCTGTCGAGTCATTCCATGTACATGATACGTCACAAGAGTCAGTTTTCCAGGAAGACTGGATGTTTTCAGAGCCAAAATTTTAACTTTGAGCGACAGTTTCAGTCTACATAGAAAGGTAGGTCGAAATAGGTCACTTGCATCTGTTGTACATGTGTATGAAGCAATATGTCTCAAACCTTTTTTTCAACACTTTGTGGCTGGAATTAGGTGACGCATGTGAATTTGACCTTATTGTTTAGTAGTGAATATGGGTGTTAGAGAGAGAGAGAGTAGAACGTCCATTGCCATTTTACTGGTTATCTCACTCTAAAGAAAATTCAGCTGTTGAAGTTCAGTTGCTAAGAAGTGAAATATTGGGAACAAGACAATTCCACTAAGCTTCAACAGAAATGAAACTAAATAACAGCAATCTTTGACATAAAGCATGCTTCAGAATGTAGGTGCATTGTTAAGTATTTTTTTAAGTTGTTACACTTAATAACAATCCATATTTGAAATTAGAGACAATACGGTTTTTAAAGCTGAAAATAGTTTGGTACCATAATGCTTCTCAGCTTTGGGTTTCTTTTCTTTCTTCTTTTTTTTTTTTGTCTCTTCTATCCTGGCTTTTCTGTCAGATACCCAGACGTACTATCCAATGCACGAACATAAATAAAGTAGAAAAATGGAGAAACTCTTCCTCTTTATCTTCTCTGTGTTGTTTATAACAATATTTTCAGATAAGCAGTATGTGGGTTTTATTGATGTTCTTTTAATTATTCTAGACAAGTGATAATTCATATAAAAGTCTGTCATATTTTTTTCTGATTGTTTTAACAAATCAAGTAGCCTACTTTGATTATGAGTAGTGAGCCTTTTGAACTGATATGACTTCTAGTGCCGTCAACAGGAGACCAAAACAGAAGAGCCAATTTTGCCATCATTATAAAATATAAGATGCTTAAATTGTGTCAAAGAGAAGATAAGAGAGATGTTTGTCACTATCAATAGTTTGATAAATGAATCTCCTCGCCTGAGTTGGGACCAGAAACTTTTTGAGTTTGCTATAGTCCTCCAAGGGATGTGACTATTTTCTTCTGCCTCATCTCCCTGCCCAAACATAGGGTTATAGTTTTAAACAGGTAGGTTCTCTGAAATTTCTGTAGGTTGCCAGTGTGTTTTTGGAGACCATGTTCTCCACATTGCCTACGAACCTCAAAACTGACTTTGTCCCTGACTCCTGGGTGGGAGAGAGAGCCTCTACAGCTGACTCAGTATTAACTGACCCTATGCCACACAGCAGAGTCCGAAACTGAAACAGCTTCCATGAAGAAAGGGGACCCAGCCACAGACCTCATCCCCAAAAAAGACTGGACCTAAGAGCTTGACACAATAAAATGTTTCAGTTTGAATTAAAAAAAAACAAATACAATTGACACAGTATAAGCTTGTCACTAACATTACAAATCTTTGTTTAAAGCTCCAAGTGCAGAATAACCAACTAAAATCATACAGGTAAAACCACAGTTATCAAGATCAGATCAAAGTGGATGTTAGGGTTTGGTTTGGTTTGGTTTTACAGCATTCCTCTCTTCATCCGCCCCTCCCCCCGATATCTGATTGTCTTAAAATCTGAGTTTACTCCCATTTGTCATAAAATCTCAGTTTACTCCTATTTTTTTATCTTGATGTATATTTATAATCTTCACGAGTGACTTTTTAATGAAAAAATGATGCTGTGCATTTATGTTAAAAAGTTACATTTTCCTTGAACATCATCATAAAAGTTATTTCCTTAGATGACGATTCTTAAAATTTGATCTTTCCACGTAAAGAGATCTGGAAAAGGTAATTTCTTTTTCCCTTCGCATCTGCATGTTCTAGACCTAGTCATAGATTAGGTTACTTGTGGAACCTTTAGATTTCTACATGATTTTGAAGGTTTCCACTGAGAGGGGCCAATATACTTGAGCTTTGTACCCAAGAGAACAGTGAGGCCTTGATACCAGATGTTCAGAGTACACAAATAAAAAAAAATTTTAAAAAGAGGAGAAAACAGACACATTATAGAACAGGAGGTTAACTGGAAGGAAAAAGATTGTCATAATCCACCCACTCGCTAATGTGTCTTTTCCAGAACAATGAGAAATGTGCCTAATTTGATATTTTTTCTTAAATTCAATTAATTACATTAAACAAAATAGTTGATGTGTAGACAGGCCTCCTGTTCAGTCCATCCACTTTAAGAGTGTTTATGTGATTACCATGACACATTTGTTAGGGTCTTGATAATCTAGCCAATGTGCTGGCATTAGCTATTTTAAATGAAGGCAATAAGTGAAATGTTTGGCCCTATTAAGTCAACAGCAAAACTAATTACTTCATTGGGACTGGGGTTTCACCCCTTATCTACATACACTTGCACTAATTTAACGGAAATATGAACAGGATATACTGGAGGAAAACTCTGAGGGAAGTGGCAATTGTAACAACGTGATGCAACCCTTTAAATTGAAGTAAATTGATCTAATCTGGGATATTTTACCCAAATTCCAACCCAGGGTCCACAATTAATTTCTTCCAGAAAGCGGCTTTTTGGGCATATCGCTTCAAGACAGTCTTCCATTTTTTGCCTCAAAGGATCCAGGGCAACTGAATATAGTGGTGGCTCCATTCATGTAAGCAAGCCAAAGTAAACTGCAGTCAACCACACAAACTTGGAAAAAAATGCCTACGTGCACATGCTTGCATTGCTTTATGAAGGTCTAAGCTATCTTTTAAAAGGGAAATAAAATACCTTCACAGCTGCATTTGTCTTCTTGTGTTTCAGGGAGAAATGGGAAGGAAAAGAGAAATGCTTCAAAGTACCAGGTTTTGCTAAAATTAACAGCATTGTGTAACATTCAAACAAGAATTTGAGGTGAGGAAAAAAACTCTTCTCTTCTGCTTCCTCTGTGGTATATAAAAGTTCTCTCAAGTTTGGTTTACCTACCCAGTAAATAAAACACTCTTGGATGATGGAATGGATTTCAGTGTGAAATAAATATGAAATTGAAGATACTAATTTTCTTACTATATTTTATGTATTTATATACAGAGGCTTCTGTCCTAGGTGGATCCAGGATTTTGTAAGGAGAGGTGTAGGAACAGCAAGCAGTGCTGCAGGCATGGGTACACTCTTGTCCCTAGCTCTCTCCCCTCCCCACTATGGTGGGCAGACCACACCCTGGGAAAAGCAACCTGAGACTTTTAAATACCCTAATCAGGTAAGAATCCTTCCCAAACTCCCGGCACACTTCTCCCATTCTCCCCTTTCTCTCCCACTGCTGCCAATGTCCCCACCTGACCTGGTGGTGGAGGGAACTCTAGAGCTTCTCCTGTCAGCTGGACTCAGCCCAGGATGGCAACAGAAGTGGGTTCTCCATTTTGAGCCTGCTTCCAGGCTGGCAGGGAACACCCTGGGGGGGGATTGGGCAGAAGGAAAGAAGCTGCATGCTGCTGCCACAGCTGCTGTCCTGGGCTGAGCCCAGCTCCCTGTGCAGCCTGGCTGAACTTGAGCAGGAACAATTCTGCAGCTCTAGTCCTCTGGGTCAGCTTTGGACAGCATCAGTGGCAGGACAGGGAGAGGAGAATGGGATGGGAGGGGACATGTCATTGAGCATGGAGGGGAAAGGAGAGAGGGAATTCTTATCTGATTTGGGGACCTAAAAAAACTGATCGAAAAGGGTGATATGCATTGACCTTGTTTTTTGCTGGTGGGTTGTTGCAAACGTAAAAAGAATGCACAAAAATTATGCTTTACTTTTAACTTGGTGCATTCCTGCACCAAGCCCCCGCGCATGCCTAGAAGAGGCAGTGCATTACTTCAACCCAGCTCTGCAGCATCTGTAAAGATCAGGTGCTGTAGTGGGGTTTTTTTGGTGCTTTCATCTAATAGCTGATTGAATGACAGTGCTACTGCACCTCCTTTGCATCTTCCCCTGGCTCCAATCCATCCTGTCAGGTAAATATAGTCCCTGTCCCAAAAACTGTAAAATCTAATTTCAAAGAAGAATCTGCAAATCAGTGAATGGTAGGAAAGAAGGTCAGAGCTACTGAAAATATGTAGGGACCTACCTAAATTGCAATTGGACAGATTTTGCTGAAATTGCAAAATTTACAATCTCTGTGAAATCTATGGGGGAAAAAAACGTACTAAAATAAAATGCTGGCTCCCCAGTGGGAACCAGGAGTCCTACCATCCATGCAGCCCAGGACAAAGCGGGGCTGCCAGCATGAAGGTAAGTAGGTAAGATGACTGCTAATTAGCAGGCTCCAACAGACTTCATTAATTTGCTAATTAGCATGTGTCGGAGCAGGCTTCAGTCACATGTATAGGTGCCTTAAGAACCCAAGGAGCCTATTCTTCTAAGGGCTGTATAAACATAGACTAAGTCTATTCCTGCATTAACGTGAATTGTTGCCAACATGGTCCAGACATACTATGCAGAAGCTACTGTGGGTCTGAGCTCAGGTTCTTTAAGGCTGCCCCTATGCAGATTCTCAGAAAAAGCAATACTGCATGAGTTGTTCCACCAGAGTCTGGGGAGACATTGGAGACCAGAAATGTGGAGGTGCAGGGCTTTTGAACATATGGTCTTAGCTTTCTCTAGATCCCTCTGCTTCTGCCCTCCTTGTGAGCATGTGATAAGTGCCTCTCTCTTAGTAAAATTATGTGAGGGTAGGGTAGGATCCTTAAAAGGAACTTCCTCCTTCAAAATTCCTTCTTGTGCATCTTCCTGTAGGAGGAGATGAATTGTTCCCACCAAGAACTACAGCTACATTATTAAGCAGTCCTTATTATCTGGAGCTTGTGATGTTTAAATACACACAGGTAAGATAATGCATTTAATTGGATTTTTTCAACTCATGGCCCCAGGTCTCAGCTCACTTAAATTAACTTAGTTTCCTTAACTTCAGTCTCTTCACAGCATCTGATGAAGTAAGCTGTTGCTAACAAAAGCTTTTTCATTTCTGATTTAGTTATTCTATAAAGTGCAAATCTGACCTGTCTTCTGCCTATGTTGATTTTACATCAGCTGAGGATCTTGTCCCCAAAAGCTATCACTAAAAAAAAAAATCACACAGCAGAACACAAATGTAGTGTGTTGTTCAGTATTTGTCTTTCTTCAGGGTGAACAATACTTTTCATCATACTTTCAGGAGTCAATGATCCTTATTTATAATACTTTTAAGAGTTGTTATTAATTGCTTTCAAAATGTTTGAGCAGCAGGTGATCCTTAGATTAAATCAAATCATTTATTTTAGGATTTGAGGATCACCTGAGTCTTCCCAGAAGAAAACAATAGGCCATTCCGATTTTTCAAATTATGGAAAACAATAGGCTATTATAATTAAGCAATATAAATGTAAACTGTTTTACATTTTTAAAATAGTCTAAATATGTTTTATATGACCTAAATGTAAGCCTGTCATTTTAACTGTGCAGTGAATGATTTTCAAGAATGACTCAGAAATCTTATTTTAGAACTTGTCTTGAGTTCTGGTTATTTCTATAGATACTGCAGTGCACAACTCATTAGTTAACTAGTGGCTTGGTCTAACCACAGCTACCTGTTGTTGGCTGTGAATGGAATAATTTATTTTTAGTGCAAAACCACAATATGAATATTTGCCACTCTGAAAGTATTAAAAAAAACCTGTAAATGAAAGGTTTTACTTTAAATCTGATGTGCTGTGCCTCTGATGTCAGATGTACTGGGATCCTCTTACAGAAAATGCTTTAAAATGCCTGAGTCCCTATTGAAGTTGACAAGAATTTCCTCCACTTAACCCCTTCAGCGCCCTAGGGCGTTCAGCTTACATCAAACAAAAGGGAGCTCCTCTACCTTGTAGACAGACATAGTGATGTGTTGACAAACCAAAAATGAAAAAAGAGACTAAAAACCTGGGCCCTTGGGCAGGGAGGATGGGGTTTTGTGGGAGGGGATGTTCAGTGAAACATGAGGCATTGCTTTTTTGAAGCTTTAGTTTTACATACAGTACTGTGGTTACAACTGCAATTCTATACGTGAGGGCCCCTGGCCTGGTGCTAGGTTTTATGTTTGTTTGTTCTAACTATTAGGGTTTGAGGGTAAATTGGTGACAATTTGGGGGGTGAGGGCACCTAGTTTTGGGAAGCACTAACTATGGTTCACATGAATGAATACATGCAGTAACCAAAGAGAACAAACATATTTACAACATATGATAGAAATCTTAGAGTTCATAACAGAAGGCCAAATTGAAGGGATGAAACACTTATATCATTAAGTGTCTGAGTAAGTGGGAGGGTAGCATAGTTCTAAGAAGAAATTCAGGTCACAAAACCATAGAAAGCTGTATCCAAGGGCTGTATCCTGCAATGAGGGCACTGCAGATAAAACAACTTCTACCGATGCTCACTCTTCAGCTATACAAAATATTTGATTTATACTAGAAATGAACCAGACTTGCAAATGCATACTAGTGTTTGTTTCTTAGCTTCCTCTAAAACTGCCCTCACACTATTCCTTTTTATGACAAAGTGTTTTGAATCCATGCTTGCCTCCCAGGCTGGGGGAACTGTTTAGAGTGCAGGTTTTCTTTAAGCTACGCTCTGACCCATTCACTTTGGGCATGAGTCTGTTGCTGAAGCAGTAGCAGAGTTCAGGTGTTGGTGGTCCTGCAGTGAGTGACATCCCATATTTCTCCAGGTCATTGTTTTCCAGCCTGTTTGACTACTCTCAATCCATTAACCTCTAATGCAATGCAAGTCACCTGTTGGTTCTTAGACACTTGCCCACCCTTCATTCCCTGGAACTTGTTTGGGAATGAACCTAATTAGCTCACCTCAGCCAAACATCCCTAACAGCCAGGTACTATCCCCATTAGAGGGCACTGAAATAGGGAGAAGAAGCAGAAAATCTTTCTGCCTTTTTTCAGAAAGATACTGTAGAAGTCATTTTTCAGACTAGCTAAGGGGTTTTTAGCAAAGAAGTAGCCCTAGTCATGGTGCAGGGGACGACTGCATCCTCTTATCCCCATCACTGAGGGTGACAGGGAATTGAGCTTCTACTTTTGGTATTGTGGGTAGAGGCCCTTCTATCATCCCAAAGTGGATGACAGTGGTGGGGTTCAAGCAGCTAATTGTCCCATTCAGGAAGTACATAAAAAACCTGTAAAGCACTTTACCACAAAGCAAATGATGTCAACTGCAGATCCAGTATCTTCTTATCTACCATGAGGAGGGGATATAGATAAAATGGTGAAGAGTTTGACTGGGTGATTCCCACACTAGCTCACTTCAAGTACAGAATAGTCTGTAGAGAAAGCTGAACTGAAGCAACAGCCAAAGCTACCATCAGTTTAGTAGTCACCATCTCTGTGAAAGGGAGTTCTGGGTTAAGAGCATGGATCCTGGTTTTCTCTGATTTAAAAAAATCCCCAATATTTGGATTAAAAAAGAAACCCAAAATCTATATTTTTCCATGATTAAAATGAAATGCCTAATATATATATATATAATTACAGTGCGCTAGAGGATATTTTATACAGCAGAATGAATTTGGCTTCAGTTGTAAGTGAAAGCAATTTCATTCTCCCTCTCTTCACCCTCCTCCCCTTCCAAATGCATGTGGTTCAAGATGGATTCCAACTGGAGACAAATATTAAACATGCCAGTAGTGGTTAATTTTTAGAAAATTTGCAATGATTATTAAAACAAACCATCAGTATGGTTTAGGAAACATTAGTGCGTATTTCAGTAATATCTTTTGATATATTTTGATATATCATATCATTGATATATATTTTTTGAAACTCCACCAGACTGGTAAATTATTAGCAAGTTAAACAATTAAATTATTAAATCATTTTTCCAAACAGCCTGGATTATGAATCCCATTGGCTATATTAAATGAAAAAATCCCCTGAGACTTGCCAATTCTGGTACTCCGTTTCTGGCATTTCATCTGAGTTGGGAAGGAAGAGACAGAGAATTGCATCCTCATTCAGTAGCTTATCAGTATTTGCCAGTGTTTCCCTGTTTTTGGCAGGTGATGCTTGAGAATTTCATATAGGAGAAATTCTAGATGGTCAGTGAGATTTCTGGGTAGGGGCAAACTTCCAAAGGCCTCATCTGCATTGTTTACAAACCCTCTCCACCCTTTGATCTGCTTAGGCAGAGGCAACAAAAATATTATTTTCATAGAAAGATGGAATTCCACTACTAATCTGGAAGAGTTGTTTCTCTTCCAATCAGGAATCATTAGCAGCTCCCTCCCTCCCTCCATCCATCGACAAAAAATAATAAGCTCTGTCTTAAACAGGATGCTTCATCTTTGCTGGACTAAACGGTTAACAAAGCACCTCAGTTTGGTAATGACTGGCTGCATGAGATATGGGGGGACTCCTGGGTAGGGCAGATGAACACCTGGAGTACCCGAAAGGGAAGGCAGAGAAGGACATAGAAATTGGGAAAGTTGGGAAAAAGGATTGTATGGTTGTATAATACCTGAACCACAGTTGGAGGATGTGCATACTGCACTGAGGACCACTAAAGGATTTTTTTTGCTTTTCACCAGATCCCTGTCTACTGAACCTGCTCCAGGACCTCGTGACTCTCCTTCACATCTGACCATTCAGAGGTTGGGTGGGCTATATAAACTACTCTATGAAGACGAATGGAACAGGTTTATCCTCTATAAGTGGGGAAAAAAAGAGAATGGGTATACTTCTGACAGCCAGTTCCACTGCTAATGTGACTGCTACCTACACTTTACATAATGACAAAGTTGTGTTATTTTTTTCAGTGTTTGAAGGTAACTGAACTGTCTTCAGTACTTTTCAAAACCCTGTTCAAAGTTGGGTTTTTTTGGTGAATAAATTCATTGGTTTGGTTGCATAATACATTTGGCAGATTAGAATGTGGGGAAGGAGGTATGTGGTACAAGATCCCTATATCATGAAGGCCTCCTTCTCCTGTTGAGTTTCAGGAGCCACTACTGATCATCCTAAATTGGCATGTTGAAGTGATCCCACTATTCTGCCAGTCACTCTCAATGAGTAGCAAAAAACTGGCATATAGGGAATCTACAATCACTGCAGCAGGTATCTCTATGAAGACCCTACTGCTACCTACTGAGGGTCAGAAACCTCTGCTGAAATATGGTCTACTGTCTCCAGTACCATTCATCAACGTCCTACCGAAATAACAGAGTAATCATAAGCTGGAGCAACTCACTAACCAAGGGTGTAACTCACTAAACTAACTCACTAACTCAACTGACTAATCCAGGCTCCAACTAGTATGGACATAACTGAAGAGTTCAGAAAGCTGGAAATGTTTCAGCTAAATGTACTGGCACCTGGAATGGACAGATAGGTTTTTCCCCATTACTTTGTGAACCAAGTCAATGAGGAATTAAGAACCATATGATACACCCTCAGAAACCCAAACAGTATGAAGCCTGGACATAGCTATAGAGGTATGGTTTATGCATGGTGTCAGTACCATGGTAAGGTGGGGATGAGTGGGGTGACCACTTCAGGCGCTGAAGCAAAGGAGCACCAGCAGGCACTGCCCAGCCAGGGTGGGGCGTAGGACGGAGCCACGAGGGGCTCGTTTCGGGAGTGGGGGTGCAGGGATGGGGGTAAGGCAGCTCCCACTGCTGCATGCACTCCTGGGCAAGCATGGCGGGGGGGAATGCACCCCCCTGGATCTGTGTGTGGGATGAGGGGGGGCTTAGCCCTGGGCACCAAACTTCATTGCTACAGCATAGTGTAGCTGTGCACAGGTGGGTTTGGGTTGAATGTCTGAAAGTCCAGACCTGGCTACACTGTACAGCACAGATATACCCTCTATCATGTTGCTACTATGGTGTTGGTGATATCCTTCTGAGATTCCTCACTGACAGGGAAAATATAAACTTCCTGCCTATAGTCTGGTGCAATGGCTTGCTTACAAAGGAAAATTGTGAATATGGGAAAGTAATATTACCTGTACAAAAAAACCCCCAAAACAATCCCTTTTATTCTGGAGTAGTATGACCACACAGCAATTTATACCAACACAATGCTAGTAGTTTATTGACAGTGCAGTAGTTTTACTAGTCAGTTTCCCTGGTTAGAAAAGCCTTAATATGATATGACACATGGTAAATTTGCAAACAAAAAATTAATCATTACTTCCCATGGCCTTATTTTGTTCTAAATCAGAATCTCTCATGTATACTTTGAAGGAAAAAGGGAGATCCAGGTTGGACTTCAATTTGATTACAAGGTCAAATCTTCCATTGGCTACCTGTCTATAATCTTGGCTCTAAGCCTATGCTTCCCTTTCAGCAGTGGTTTAAACAGTAAATAAATTCTGCTAATAGCTATTAGATCGCTCGCTAGGGAGATTAGTGCAAGAGTAGTTCTAATTAAATAAGCAAATCCTGAAGAGAGCTGAAACATTTTTTTTAGGCTAGATTTTTGCCTCCTAAATCTCATTAGGAATATAAAATTAGCTTGCATTGTAGAAGGCGTAATCTTTCAAAAGTCTCTTTATTTTAAAATATAAAGCACTGCATAAACTACATTTTCTAAACTTTTTCTTCTTTTGCATTTCCTGCAGTGAGAGTGTGTTTTAAAATGTCAAATATCATGTTTCTTTTTATACTGAAAATAATTTCCCCTCGTTGGTTAGATATATGAAGGTGCTGTCTTCAATCCATTTTACGCCTTGTTAAGCCTCTCTAAAATCTGAGTGAGTAAGCTTTCTAGTTTTCCTCTTACATTTTTTGGCTATTTGCTATTTTATATCTCTCTGTATAATAGAGTGTGAGTAAACCTGTAAACTTTTTTTTTTTGGAAAAGGTAAAGCAAAGGATGAAAGGAGAGACTTGGTGGGGGGGTTGTGGGGAGGTTGGTAATTAAGCTGTTAAAATGGACCATTAAGTTACTTAAATATTGAATAATCATCACTGAAGCAAATGATAGAACCTACTTGTCCATCTCTATTTTATGCTATGATCTATCACATAGCAAAATTACAGTAGTTCACATGGATTGCTCTCCTTCAAAACTGTATCTCAAAGACTGAGTAGATAGATTATTGTTGTTTGAAATTATTTCCTGACCTCATCTTTCACTTTAGTTTTGGATTGGCTCCTAATAATCAGGACTTCAAAAACTCACTATTTAATGCAAAATTTGAAATTTCCC
>NW_005842764.1:582592-587204 GCF_000455745.1 Alligator sinensis
TCAAGTCATTTTTTTTCTAAAAATCTCTAGCCCATATGTTTTTATAGCTAAATTTTTCAAATGTCAATTTAATAGATACTGATGCAGTGCTATCTTCTTGAGTGTTCAGGTAGACTATACTGTTGCCACTGCTCACAGCCTTCAAAAATAGTAGAAGCTGGAAATTAATGATAGTCATCGTTACCTCTTCAGTGAAGAACACATTGGAAGCAGTACCTTGTAAGCAAGAATAATAAAAAATTCATCCTGCTGCTGTCATGCCAGGAGAGAATTACTCATAGGAGAAAAAGAGAGAAAGAGAGAGAGCCAAGAAACAGCCACTAAAGAACAGGCAAGGGACTGATCCCTTTCGAGCTGTTAAATGGCACTGGGGTACAGAGGGAAAGCAGAAAACTCTACCTCTTTTGTAGCAGCTAGAGAATGGCTGTAAAAAGGGAAGCTTCAAATTTATCAGGTGACCTATAGTCACGGACTGGTACCAAAGCTTGTAGCCTTATAGTCCCTTGGTGAAGACAGCAGTGGATTGAAGTTCTAGTCTTGGTGTGGCTGGCAAAGCTCCCTCTATCATTCAACCCTATCGACAGATAATAAACATAGACTTCTTGCTACCAAGCGAGAAACTGCTAGCCCCCTCAATCTCTTTTATTTATTGTACAGCTTTAAAGCAAGCTTTGCACATTTTTCTTTAAAGCTTCCCATCTCATCTTTTATAATATGTGTTCATTATTTTTCTTCATCTTTTCTTATTATTCATTTTACAACAGAGCCCAGAAGTCAGGATCAGAGTCTCATTCTTCTCAGGACTGAACAAATCCAAACTCTGCACCAGAAGTGAGCACAAACCTAAAGTCCTGTGGATGAACAAAATATATACATAGACCTGGATCCACTGATGGAATTTGGCTGGTTAAACATGGTTTATAATTGCTTTGCATTGCCAGAGCAGCACTAAGTAGCAGAGGCACACCAGTTTATTGATCTCCTGCTGCTCTGAATCCTAATATTTTGATGCTTTTGGCTTGAGTTTCTGTTCTGGAAAGAGGGTGAAACCAATACTTTGAGCCCTTTCCCTAAAACAGTGCCTGGATCAGGTATGCAAGTTGCTGGGTGAGGATTTTCTACATATAGGTTTGCAAAACATGCAACTACAGGTCTCCCTTTAGGAAGGGTTTCAATCCCATCTCTCATTTTACATGTTAATTCTAGCCTAGGGGAACATCCACCCACACCAAATGGAAAAGCCAAATTTCCTTCCATTTCCAAAAACATTATAGACATCTGCCAGATGACATTTCTAATTCTTCCCGTAAAAATGGAAAGCTAAATGGAAGCATCACCCTTCCAATAAATCCATTCCAAACCCTTCTTGATTCATTCCAGATCATTTGCAGTTTTGGTAATGCTGTTAAATAATACCACCTTCTGTTTTCCCTCTTGGCCTTACATCAGAATGTATTTTATTTTATATGGGTATTCCTTCAGAGTCCTTGTAAAATGCTGTAGAAATCATAAAGGGCCATGTCATCATTTCTGAGATGTGTCCAGTTACTGATACATGTGTCTAGTTTCCGTTGACTTCAATAGGGCTTTTAAAGCCAGACTATGGACCAGCGTATTGGAAACTTGTATTGAGGCATGCTAAGGAAAATATATTATACTGCATTACTGTTAGTATTCCCAGGAACTACAACAAAATGCTATGGTGTTGATTTTTATTTTTAATACAAGAGAGAAAACCTTAAAATATGTTTACAAAATAATAGAATTGTCTAAACATACAAAGCCACAAAAATGTGTTGTTTAAAGGTCTTTTAAGGACTAGTTAGTCACCACAGCAGCACGCAACAGATGTATCATCTCTGAAATGTAAATAGTTTTAATTCTTTTTTATAGCAGTGACATTGTTGAAAAGCATCCAAATCCATATTATCATAAAGGAACTATTTTTAAAGATTTATCCTTTATATTACAAAGATGGAGAAAGAGATATTGTGAACCACTGCTCTTGTGACTTTATTTGTTTTGGAAGATTTTGTAAATCTGCTTCTGCTAAATGTCAGTGTTTTTACTGTTGTGATACATGGTGAATATGTGACGTCACAAAGTCTTGGAATTTTAAATTCTGTAATACTGAGAGTAGGTAAAGCACTTCAGATGAAATATGATCTATCCCGACCTCATTTCTTGACTCTTACTTGGTATCTTAGGTGAAGTTGATGTCAAGTTTTTTTTTTTCTTTTTCCTTTTGAGATTCACAGTGCTCAGTTACCTTTCTTCCTTTATTCTTATCTTATTTTAACATGTTCCTACTCTTTTCAGTTCCTGCAAGACCCGTTACTGATATGACAAAATAACTGATCAACAGTGAACGCATCTACGTGTGCTACCAGCATGCACCAATGGACTCCAGTATGTATCATGCAGTTTATTGCTTGTGGGCACTGCATTTACACGTGTCTGGGACCGCAGAAGGTTGTGCCAGGTCAGAGAAGCCCTGCTTGGCAGGGGACCGGGGGAGGGGTTGGGGGAAGGGGCTCACCCTGGCAGCCTAGGGCTGCTCCGACCCAGCTCAGCGTGCTGCAGAAAGTCTGGCTGAGGCACAAGGGTGCTCCAGTGCAAAGCTAGCTAGCAGGCAGCACCCACAATGAAGCACCCTTGTGCTCTAGCCAGCCAAGTCAGCATCTATGAGCGTGTGTAGATGAAATGAGGGCCCTTATTTGAAGTGGTGGGTTTTTAAAAAAAAGATTCAATTTAGGGCCCTTTAAACCCCCATGTCATGCACACACCCGAATCTACCTGCTTCTCCAGCAGTGGGGAGAGAAGGGCAAGCTGCCAGTGGGTGGAGTGGTCCCTGGGCTACGGGGTGTTGGTGCTTCCCCCCACAGCAGTGGCGCCCCCCCCCGCCCCACAGGCAGCACCCACCCAGCCACAGGCACCCAGCTCAGGCCGTCCCGGGGGGCACCACAGCCATGAAGTGAAACACCAGATCAGGCAGGCTGGCTCCAGGGAAAAAAAAAGATCAGGCTCACTGCTTTTTTTGGGCAGAGCCTGCCTTCCCAGGCTGCTGCCAGGCTGCCTGCACAGGCTTACTGCAGACCCCTGAGCTGCATGGAACCCGGTGCTTTGCTCTGCGGCTGTAGGGCAGCAAATTAAAACTCCCTGAAGGAGTTTTAGTTTGCTGCACCCCAGGTCCATTTAAGGCACATTATGCCACTGAATTTGCTACAGCGGCTGGAATTCCTGTGCAATACGCCACCAGTGCATGCAAACACCAACACCGTTAAAGCAGTGCAAAAGCATTTAACCTACTTTAAAGTGTTGTGCACACATGCCCCTTGTTTCGTCTACACACGGCACATACATGTGCGGTGCTGTGGAGTAGAAAACTCCATGACAGGATAATGTGTGGGCCGGGAGCGGTCCGAGGCTTTCGGGGGGGCGCGCGGTGGGCTGTGGCCGGGAGCCCGCAACGGTAGGGCAGGTACTTTTGCATGACGGACTAGAATTAGGCACAGACTCGTAGCGGTTAATTAAAGATTGTTTTACTTACACTGTAGGTGGTCGCGGCGCAGGCAGGAAAAACTTTCTTGAGTTGCAGTTACAGACAAACACAAGTGGAGTTTGCTAGGCTCCACCGAAGACACACGCACGGAGTTTGCTAGGCTCCGCAAAAACAAACACGACAGAGCTCTGGATACCCTTGACGAGCGCGCAAAACCGTAGATACGTCTTAAGAATTTAACGAACGAGACGGGAAGAGGTTGGTGGTTGATCAGGCCGCCGAACTCCTCTGAGACACACACAAAGTTTCTATTACTCTGCCGCGTGCTCAGAGTCCCCACGAGATGGTTGTGGAGTCCTCTACAACTTGGGTGGAAACTGCTCAAACTTCTTATACGACTAGCAAGCCAATCGCTAGCCGCCACGTGGGAATAATTTAGAAACAGCCAATGGTGGGAAACAAATTTACATACGGGTGGCGGGAACTCCTTTGCACCGGGGTTTTCTCTCTGCAGCTGAGAATTGCACCGTGCAAAGAAAGCTCCATGTGGCGGGAAATAATTCTGCAGTGCCGAAGCGCGCACACAATCATTGGGTCATGACATCCCCCCTTGCTGAAGGCACAGCTGAATTATACCACATGCTCGTCACTCGGGTCACCAGTAGCTCTTACAACGGGTTGTTGAACTAAACGGGCAAACACAAAATCAGACAACACAATATATTCGTCCTCCAGGGAGCGAATCAAATAATAGCCGGCACAAATACATGCACACATAATTATATTCATAATAAAGAATTGAACTATTAGGGCTTCAGTGGGCGTCATGGTGAAGTCGCACGTCAAGCCTTCACTTCTTCGATGATGTTATCCTTCTTGGGGCTTTTCTCTGCCACGCACTCTGAATTCCGGATCTATTATTTCACTAATATTACAAAATTCATATGGAACCGCACGACAAGGCGGTCAATTAAACTCACTATCACTCCCAAAACATATAATACAGGTATTTGAACACGACTCTACTCTGGACAACCCTCTCTTGTACACTCAACAAGATGAAAGCGTTGAGGATTTGTCATCCAGTTCTTCTAAATAATGAAAACCTAA
>NW_005842764.1:587765-588789 GCF_000455745.1 Alligator sinensis
CCAAGCGCTGGAAGTGGAATAGGCCAGTACATGTTAAACGTCACCATGTCGATGTCAGTGACATGTCCTCTACTCCACGAAGCTTGCCTGAACAAGAAGCTTGCTTCTTCCCGGTTCAGCAGGTCGGACCCAAGTTCCACGACCAGACGTCCCAACCACACAGCTAGAGTTTCCTCAGGTTGGATCTTTGATTCTTTATACTACTCCTGTAGTTCAGTTCTGGTGCGAGCGTAATAGGTAGTAGCACGGATTGTACCCTGCGGATTGATGACTCGACTGGTTGTTGCTACAGGTTGAGGCGTTGCTGCTGTGGGAGTCATTGCTGTTATTACCTCTGGCAGGAGGGGCGGATGCACTCCTCCGCTCGATGCTCCCTCCCGTCGGGAAGAAGGCGTGGTCGCCAGAAGCGACGCTGCGTTGGTGGGCGGGCTCGCTGGGTGGACTTTCGCTGAAGCTCCGCCCTTCTCTTCCGGTTCTTCCACGTGGTCTCCCTCTTGCTCGGCGCCATCTTGGAGTGGCGTCTCAAGATTTTCTTTCGCAGCCGTCTCTTTAGCTGCTTGAACAGCCATACGCAGCTGGGCTCTCAAACTTGCATTTTTCTGTACTAAATCGGTTACTATACGAAACATTGCAGTTAACATTTTCCCCTTGTCGTACCTCGGGGCTACCCTTCCATGTGCGGCGCGTTCCTCCGTCTCCAAATCTTCGCGGCGCTCGGATGGAAGCTCGTGATTCCTCAATTTAGACGCCACTGTGAAGGGTCTGAACCAGTCAATCTGTACCGGTTCCTCACTCTCTCGTGCACATCTTAGGCAACGGGCACACTCTTGGGTGAGGGTCGGGGTTACTGCGGCTGCTGGGGTGACTCTGGTGAGGGACACAGTCTCGAGGGGCCTAAACAGGACCCGCTCATTATTCATTATACACCCGAATGCTGCGTTGTGAAGATACACTTCCCTCTGTCTTGGGGCTCCATCTTCGGAAGCTCCCTCTTCTCCCTTCAGCGAAAGATGTCCGCTGATAA
>NW_005842764.1:588913-610253 GCF_000455745.1 Alligator sinensis
GCGGGCTGTGGCCGGGAGCCCGCAACGGTAGGGCGGGGACTCTAGCACAATGGACTAGAATTAGGCACGGACTCATAGCGGTTAATTAAAGATTGTTTTACTTACACCGTAGGTGGTCGCGGTGCAGGCAGGAAAAACTTTCTTGAGTTGCAGTTACAGACAAACACAAGTGGAGTTTGCTAGGCTCCACCGAAGACACACGCACGGAGTTTGCTAGGCCCCACAAAAACAAACACGACAGAGCTCTGGATACCCTTGATGAGCACGCAAAACCGTAGATACGTCTTAAGAATTTAATGAATGAGACAGGAAGAGGTTGGTGGTTGATCAGGCCGCCGAACTCCTCTGAGACGCACACAAAGTTTCTATTACTCTGCCGCGTGCTCAGAGTCCCCACGAGATGGTTGTGGAGTCCTCTACAACTTGGGCGGAAACTGCTCAAACTTCTTATACGACTAGCAAGCCAATCGCTAGCCACCACGTGGGAATAATTTAGAAACAGCCAATAGTGGGAAACAAATTTACATACGGGTGGCGGGAACTCCTTTGCACCGGGGTTTTCTCTCTGCAGCTGAGAATTGCACTGTGCAAAGAAAGCTCCATGTGGCGGGAAATAATTCTGCAGTGCCAAAGCGCGCACACAATCATTGGGTCATGACAGATAGTACTTGTATTTACTTGTAACTACTACCCTTCTGCATGGTTAATTAGTTTCCTGTGACCTAACAGGGCTGCACGTGTAGACACGAGATGTTTACTATGGAGCTAATGAGTCTACTCTGCACTAAACACCTCATATAGATTTGCCCAGTGAATGACGTGCCAGAAGCAGGAAAAATCAGCTATCTACCTGGAAAGCTCTTGAGATTTTTTCAAACTTTTTGTAAACTTAAAAAAAAAATTCAGGTTAACTTTGGGATAAGTTGCTCAGAGAAGTCACAAGAATGTATGCAAGCAGAATTGCTCCTTAGCATTTTAAAAATAATTAAAACAGCAAGTAAATTGCTATTGAAATTTGTTAAGAGTACTCAATTCCTTGTATACTATGCCTATACTTCAATACAAGAGCTTTGTGAATGTGTATGAAATAGGAGGACATTCAACGTATATTGGCTGTATGAATGCCACTTTGTTAAACATACATCTTTCATGCCAAGGCAGTTATGGAGATTCTGACAAATGTCTTCTGCCATTCACGTTTATTTTAATCATGAGCAGTTTGTGACAGTTCATTCTTTCATGTTTTATTTCTTACTTTTGGCACCTACTTCGTCTATTATGTTTTTAGAAGCTGCATGTTCCAGGTTCTATGGCTGTGTTCCTGTGTTATGCATTGATGCAGTCATTACCCAAACAATGTAGGAGATGTCCTCCAAATTCAGGGGCACATTTCATAGTTCTGATATACACTCAATCAGTGTGTTGGGTAACATGAGAAGTCAGTCGGGAAATTTCTATTGGAATGAATTTCAGTACGACTAGAAATAAATATCTGTGGAAATCCCCACAATTTTTTTTTCACCAGGGATATATAGACCACAGCTTTTGTGCTTGACTCCTGTCTAAACCACACATTCAGTGGATTTGTGTTGCAAAACAATTATCCTAGACACAGCTGAAGAACTGTTCCATATTTCCCATGGGAAGGGGAAATCTGTGCCCCTCAATAACAATAAAGCCTTAAAGATATTACAAGATTTTTAAAATCCTCATGTCTTACCTTGACTTGGACACATGGTTAGGTCCTACTGATAAGCACCCCTTGTTTCAGGGGCACCTGGCTAAACCCCTAGGGACAGAGGTAGGGCTGGAAGCCATGTCCAGCAGAGATCCCCTGAACTTTTACTATGCATTTTCTACTTCAGGAACAGCTTTGTGTTTTGAAAAAGTATTTTATCTAACCAAGGGCATAGAGTAGGTTGTTTAGGCTGGGGGAGATCGCTTGTTGCTTAGTTGTTTAATTGCTGGCCTCGCTAGAGAAAAATCTGTATCAACAAAGTTCTGGAGCTGGAAGGGGGGTTACTTGCTGGGCTTGCTACACATTTCATCACATCAGCAAGTTTAACCTGTTACGTAGCTATATAAGGCAGACGCCCACTGGGGTGGGGGTGCTTGCTTTGCGAACGATTGCCAGGCACCACTTTCTGCGCAGAAATAAAGTTTAAGTTGGATCCTTCACCCGTGTGTTTATTGGCACAAGCGCACCGGGCACGAACTCACTGTCCTTTGGGGACAACACTACTGACACTACAAAACAGATCCAACTTCTAACTCTGTCAGTGGACAAGCATGTTGTAACCAAGTCCAGAAATACAGCTGTCTTTGTAGGACAAATAAAACCCAACTTCCCACGAGTTTCTCAAAAGTGACAGCACTGTTGCATTCTGCTGAGCAGTACTATTTCAAATCTGAAGCATCCCCTGTTGTCAGTAAGGAGCAGCGATCTATTTTACTAAAAATGATGAGACTAGTTAGAGAGGGTTTGTGAGTGGGAATAATTCTTGAGATTTGATGAGCCATTACAAACTTTTCTCCAGCTGTTTTGATGACATCATTAGTTTCGCCATCTACAGCGACACCATTGTCACATTTAAACAATGACATTTCTAAAATCATCCTCTGTGCTTTCCAGACTAATATGAATATACTGCAGAAGGAAAGAAAGTCTTGTCATAATTTTTCTTTTTTCTTCCCCTTTTCTTTTTTTTTTACATTAATTCCCTTTTCTCCCTTAGGTCTTAATTGCAATTCATTATTATTTTTGTGAAGAGCAGCCTCATGAAGGCAAAGAGTTAAAGACGTCACTTTAAATGACAAAAGCTGAACACTTTACCCCACTTTCAGTCTCTCATCTATTCATCCTTTTCATTGTGAACTTAGCTATTTAAGCTTTCTAAGCTCTTCAACTACCTGCCCCTAATTTGTATTCCTGGGAAGAGGCCTGGGCTGGTTATTTTGCATTTGTGTGCTAATGGTGATGAGCTTGCTTCTAAGAGGAGAGTGGGGAGGGGAGGGCAGGAACCTCCAAAAAGGTTGAAATGGGGTGGGGGTGAAGGTGCAGGAGGGGTTGTTTGGGGGAGAGTCATGCTGAATTTTAACCTTGAATGCTTTCTCATACAATTTAGCACAAAGCCCTCCTGATTATATGGAAAATGACACTGTGAAAATTTGCCTGTTTATATACACCTTTTAAGAAAATAAATTAGTCAAGTGCCTGAAACGTTGGGCTTAGAAGAGATGTTGAACTGATAGTTATATTAATACATTTTTTAAATATATAACATATGATTAGTACATGTTTTTCTCTCAGTCTCCTAAAAGTCAGTTAGCTCTTTCAAAGTACAGTGTTCTGAAAGAACATTACACAGGGAAACAGTTTATACGGCTAAGCTGTAGCAGCAAAAGCAATCTCTGCGTTGCTTGATAAACTCATAAGTAAATTTTTTGATGATTTTAGAAGCTGTACATGAAAAAATACCTTCTATTAGGTTAAGTAGGCAAATGGAGGCTTTCTGACTTACTGACTAGTATTTCAAAGCAAAATGTTTCTTATGCTAATCATTTTATAACTAATTCAACAAAGGTAAAAGAATGTCATTACGAATAATTAGTGATGTTAGTAATTTAGTTTCTAATTAACTAGGGATGTGACAGCTGGTTAGAAGTGGACACACTCATTAGCTATCAGATGCACAGTTGTTTTACTGCTTGTCATAGCATCCACCTATATTTAAAAATGGCTGAGTAGTTTGGGCCTTTGAATACAGCACTTCTATAATGTGGGTGGTGGGTATGCTGGGTTGTATCTTGTCACAAGATGAGCCAGAAAAATGTGCAGAACATCTGATGCAACACAGGTGCACACTGGTAATTATTTTCCATTTAAATAACTTTATTGACACAAAAGTAGGGAATTATTTAAATATATCTAGTGTTACATTTTCAGTTTTACCACTGGAATTTTGTACTTTCAGTTGCATAGGTATGTAAAATGGACACACGTAATCTAATTTGTAATGGACTTAATTGTGCAGATGTAAACAGGGTTCAAATTACAGGGGAGCTGGGGGGGAGCTGAGCTCTCCCCCCTCCCCCTGCTTAAGAGATAAAAGCCCCCCCCCATAAGGTTTGAAGATTAAAGCCTGGGGAAGGGAGTCAGAATTCTAGGACATTTGTTTTTTAGTGCATAGTGATGGGCAGCCCAATATTTTTTTAGACCGCCCCAAGAGTCAAAGTGTAATTTGAACCCTGGGCGTAAATATTGTGAGTTCATATGATATCAGCCAAAGAGGAAAACTGGGCCTGAGCCTAGCTAAAAATTTACTCCTGTGTCTATATATACTGTGTCTATGATCGTGCCAAGTTTCACAGAATAGCAATGAAACTTTATACATCAGCCATACACTTATCTTGTATTATTTTCCAGGTCTGATTCAGTGGCAGACTCCTGAAAATAAGGAAGTTGTTTCAGCAGACTATCTCATTGTCTACAAAATTCAGCAACCTAGTGCCAACAAACACATTTGGTTGTCTCTTGGTTATTATTTCAGAACTTTTAATATACTTTTAATTTTCTAAGTCAGTTTTGTAACCAAACCAAACTGCATTCTTCTAAAGAAATGAACTCTTTCACAAAAAGAGTATTATAGACCTTCTCTCATGTAAATTCTAGAAACACTAGAGTCAGTACACTGGGCCTTTATGGTGAAGAGCGTGACCTGTATCAAAAGTGATCAGGTAAGTAGTACTAACAGGTTTTTGTGTGTATGTATTGATCTACATACAAACCTACACCTAAATAATGAAGGCTGTGCCTACATGGGAGAGGTTTTCATCAGATTAACTAAATTATGAAATTGTGTGGTGTAGATATTCTTATTCTGAACCTTAGTTCAGTTTACTTTAGCTCGCACCATCCAGATATACTAAAACTTAACCAAGATGATACAATTTAAGCAAAATAAGGAGTCCACAAGTCCTTTCACACCAGTTTAACTAAATTGGTTTAAACCATATCTTTTTGAAAATTAGTGATACATCTCATTTAAATAAGGCATACATTAATTTAAATAATACCTTTTGCTATTTCAGTGTAAATCTGAGTATGGAAACCCTTATTCCAGAATAAAGGTATCCTATTTCAGTTTAGGTTAACTTGATGTTTTACTGATTTTACAAAATCTAAATAGATAATAAAAGTGACCAAATATGAATGTCCCCACCAAAATAAATAAAGTGGAAATTAAAACTGATTATTTTTCCAGTTTGTCTAGTCAATAATTTAAAAATGGAGATTCTTATTTATTAACCAACATGTTTGTATTCCCTTCGTCTCTTTACTTCATATAAGACACAGTTCAGTGTAATTTTGAAAAGTTGGAAACATCTGCTTTTTGCAGCAGAGAGGAAGGATGGTCTGTCCAGTAGTAAGAACATTACCCTGTGCTATGGGTGACCAAGTTTAAACTTCTGATCTGCTCCAAATGTCATTTGTGAACATGGGGTCTCTGGCATTTGCAGTCCAGCATTACAGAAGCAGGACTCTGCAGGGTCACTCATCACTTCCTCTTCCTGTTTCCAGGTGCCTTTGGGATTTGTAGTCCACAGTTGCAGCCAGCAGTAAGTTTCAGTAAGCTTAGCAGGGCAGCTCTGTACTCAGGGGATGGTCACAGACCCCAGCCAGGGTTTACCTGCCTCTCTTTCCCCTCCCGCCCAAACTTTCTCTGCTAGAGCATACAGCCCAGCCCAGCCCAGGGCTGGAAAGCATGCTGGGATGCTGATTTAATTTGAACTAGGAAGGGGCCTGAGACAGAAGTTTCATAAACTGGTTTGACTCAAATCAGTTAAGTCTGATACTAATTTCAACCAGTATTATCTTAAACCAGTTTCAGCCATTTTTAAATTGGCTTATGTGCACTGAACTTCTGTTCTCTTACAGAGTTAAACCAGTTAAACCAGTTTCTAGTTACTTAAACTGGTTTATTTGTAACTTCTATCCCTAGCCTGAGGGTTCCGTTTTGTTCTTCTGTGACTACCACTTCTGTTGGCACTTCAGCTAGTTAAAGTCAATCAGTGATGCCTGCACATGTTCTAGTCATTTTACAAATGCAGGACAGATATAGCCTTTTTTCACCTCAGTTTTTCATAAGCACTAGATGTATGCAAGAATATAAAATTTAAAAAGCATAAAAGATTGTGAAAGGAATCAAAACTCATGGAAAAGGTGATATCCAAATGATAAATAAATAAATAAATAAAATAATAAATAAATAAAAGATTGATGATAGAAACACCATAGTAGAATGCATAATATATTGAATAGCTCTCCTCTCATCTTTTCTGAACTTAACGTGCAAAGTCCTTGTTGGGGTCTTCTCATAGTGAGGAACAAATCACAGAATGTTAAGGAGGCCTGGTATACTTGCAGATATTTGTAAAGTTGAATCTGTACTAGCGGAAAAAGTTGGGCTTTGAAATTCTTTGGAAGGCATTTGATTGCATAATTTCTGGTGATTGCCTTCTGGTTAGACTAGAAGAGTAGGGAAATAACTTTCCTCCTGGCATTACGGCATTTGGATTTAACTTCCAGTGTGAAAAGGAAAATCAGCAGCCGTGGGGCTGGCTGGGAGCTGCCCTGCTTCTGGGACAGCTCCCAGCCAGCCCTAGTCTGAGTGGGGATTTTCCTGAGCAGTCAGGGGCTGGTTAGGAGCTGCCCCAGAAGTAGAAGAGCTCCCAGCCAGACCCTAGCTGTGCTGGGAAACCCCGCTGGAAACAGGGCTTGTCCCTATGTGCACAGAACCAGAAAGCTGAGCAGAGGCAGCTGTCTCCTGGCCCTGTGCACATCAGGACCCCTCCCAATGTGCCTAGGGCCAGGAGACAGCTGCCACTGCAGCCAGCAGAGCTCGCCTGGCCCCGTACATATGGGAACTGGCCCCATGTTCCTTGCAAACCCCCATGCTAGCACCCTGGGGAAGCCTGGAGCTCACCCTGTCTGCTACAGGGAGCTAGAGAAGGGTAGGTGCAGCCCTGTACCAGGCTGCTCCCGTTGGGAACAGATTTACTTCCAGAAGGGAGCATGTGTAGATGTGCTCCTAGGAAAGGCTTACTGCACAGTATTTTACTGCGCAGTAAGCCTTTATAGCATTAATAGCATGTGTAGATGCACCCACTGGGGAGTAAACTAAATTCTTTTAAGTATCATGTTTTAGATGTCAGTCTGTAGGAATGTTCTTCCTCCTGACCTAGCTTGGTCATTTCTAACTGGAAATGTGGGATTTTGTTTTTCCACAGGTAGTTACAGAAACCACTGAGTCACTTTCTAAAATGCACTCACATCTTAATTTCATCCTTAAATCTAGAAACACATTAACAGAGAGCAATGCCTCAGTCTTTAAGAACCTCTAGATTAATACTTGTACTACAAGTATGTCAACTGACTTGCATCATGGACTTTTCCTATTCCGGACATGACCCCATGTTAAGTTAGCTGCTATTGTATTAAGAGTACTAAATTGCTATTTGTACTGAGTAAGCAATAAACACCAGTCGATACTTGTAGATCAGTTGTACTTAAATTGATGTGTGCTCTCTCTCTCTCTCTCTCTCCACACACACACACACACACACACACACACACACACACACACACACACAGGGCAGATATATAAGTACACATTTTCATCTCCTGTGTGTGTGTGTGTGTGTGTGTGTGTGTGTGCGCGCGCGCGCGCGCGCGCGCGTGCACATATACATCTATACGAAAGATGAAAATCTGTACTGCTAACCATGTTTAATTGATCCCCATTTAAGTTGCTTTTAAATGATCTGAGGAAGAGAGAAAAAGTAAATCTGTTAACTACCATAATCACACTTTTTATTATTCAAGAAATGAAATGAACATTGATGGCTCATTCGCATGATATTGCTAAACAGAAGATTGTCTAAACTACATTCCTAAAATTAGGTAATAGCTTATTTTTATTATTAGCTACTGTAATCATATAAGCAAGTATTTACATCTTAATGAAGATCTCTTTTTAGTTCTTCACACAGTTTTTAAACTATGCTCTTATTCAGATACATTAAAGAAATAAAACAATTAACTATATTACCACAGTTTTAGTGTAAATTCAAGCCACAATTGTGATATTGGTTGCCACTAAAAAAAAGAAAAAAAAACTTGCTATAAAAATATCTGAATGGTTATTTCTTCAGCTACAGTAACACACAGTTACATTACCAGATGTTCTAACATTATAGATTATCTGACAGCAAGTACTATATCAAAGACAGTTCAAAAGAAAAGTATAGATGATTTTCATATTTTAATCATGGTTGCAGATGGGCTTAGGATAATCTGCCAGAGTTCAGAAAAAGAAAAGAAAAGGCACAGGCATGATGTAATTTGGCTCAGTGGTGTTTCAAATATGGTTAAGACACAATAGGAAAAACAATTTAAACAGGTCTTTGCTTATGGAAACAAATTCATCACAGAACTGCAGAACTTTATTTTCTTCATTTGAAAAGCAAGAATACAGAAGATTTGTTTTATAGAGAGAATGCACATTGCCCCAGTCTATACATACATACAAATATGCAGGCACATGCACACACACCCACACACACATAATGATCCCAAAGATCCCATGAGAGGTCCTAGATACATTTTTCCATTATGGTAACTTAAGTTTTGATCACTTTAACTGTATAGTTGGTACTTTACACTCCTTGTCCATACATACTCTGAATCCATGAACTTGGGTCCCCAAAGTGAACAGTACACTACTATATCTCATGCTATGTTTCTTTAATAAGGGAAAAATCCTAATGAGAGAGGTATTAGGATTCTGCACTATCAAGTGTTTCTCTGCAGGGTGATGTACCAGTTCTGTCTTAAGAGACAGCAGGAACATTTAACATGCTGATTTTGTGTTCTTTGGTAGAAGAATTGCATAGACTAAATCCTTTTCATGGATCTTTGCAATCTAGAAACCCAGTGCTTACCAAAGTATGTCCCCTGACTGACCGTTCTGAGCATATGACTTCAATATCCTTGCATTTTTAGCTACATAATGTTCCTTCTCAGCCTGGCAGAGCAATGAATGAAGGAGTGGGATTTGAAAGGCAGAAAAAGGTCAGATATTAATATCAGTAGTAATCCACATTTATTATCTTGCATTTCTGTAGCACTTATATAGAGCAACACTTTAATTTATATCCACCCAAGCAGAATCTTCTACATGATTTTTTTACCACCCTCTTTTAGACCCTCTCCTTGATTGACAATCACCCCCCTCCCCCCCCCCCCCAACTTTTGCCTGGGATTTAAAATGTGTGAGCGCCCAGGACTGAAAGAAGCCACTTCTCTGGGTTTTGTACAAGGTAAACTCTTGTGTAGCCCTCCTCTGAGGTCAGTCGTTATGTTTCTAAATGATTTATAGCAAACTCGCCTACTGACAGTGCTGGAGGGATTAAAAATGACTAATTCGACAGAAACCTTTTTAAAAAAATCAAAAACTGGCAGGGAGAGAAAGTGGGGGGCGAGGAGAAAAAAAAAAACAACCCACCTCATTCCCAACATCAAACCTCCAGTCCTTCCCCATAAACAATAACCTGGATGTTTACTATGCTTTTGTGCGCACCCTCCAGCAATGTCTGGGTTTGCAGGCCCCCTCCCCCTGCCCGGATGGCTCCACAGCTCAGTGGCTTGGCTTAGGTGCAGTTGGAAATGCCCTAGAATGGCTCTTTGTTGATTTTCGCCTGTGCTAGAGCCTAGTGCTGCTGTGAAGCGGAGTGCTATTGAATTTGTTCACTCAGGCAGAACACTCAACAGGAAGGAAGGAAGCAGCCATTCTTTCTGGTCCTATTGTCTGACCACCAGGCTTAAGCAATCAAACAGCTCTGTGGCCCGAGCTGCGGCTCTTGCCATCCTGCCTCTTCTGGTGGGCAGGGAGGGGGGAGGGATGGGGGAGGATGGAAACTGGCTTCTCATGGCTTTTACTTTGTTTTTGATACACTCCAACTGCATCTTTTCATGGCTTACAGCCTCAGGTAGCCATTTCCAGTGCTTCCCATTGCTGGAGTGAAAAGGCTTGGGGAGGGGGAGGGAAGGGGCGCAGCTCTGGCTTGCACCGATTCATAGTTTCTTCTAGGTTCTCATTAAGAAAATTCAGTCACAAACAGCTCCAGCCCTTGAATGGATTTGCAGGGTTGCAAACACTTCTGCTGTGTTCACAGGGACCTTGTGACCATTTAAAGGTTCTGCCAGGTGACGGATTTACAAATTGAGGGCAGGGATTGGTGGGGTGTGACACTCGCACTCAAAGCAGTTTATTAACACAGGTACAGCAGCCGGGATCTGATTCTGCAGCTGGTACTCACAGAAACTTCCCAATGAAGGCAAACCTTGGATTACCAAGAAAGGAAAAAGTGGAGTAGAGAGAGTGTTTTGAAAACCAAAATGATAAGGCACTGGCAGTTATCCATACTTATAATGCAGGAAGGCACATCACACACTACAGAAGAATTCACATTTGGAAGACCTGGCAGGAGAACTAGAAAAGACATCTGGTGTAATGATGCAAAATACAGATCTCTCTCTGAGTTTTAGGGCACCAACCGTCACTGTAATATATGAGAACTTTTAATGCATAGTACAGAGGTCTCTGGCAGACTTCATGAATGCTCCATCTCACCTTCCTTTTCAGAATAAAAATGTCTGTTTATAGTAATCCGATTGATTTCTTAGTCTGATAGTGACAGATGTTTGGTTCTGATGGGTTTTCTCCAGGTGGCAACTTTTTGTGAGGGACGAGGTGCTGGGAATGTCCATGATACGTCCCTCCTGTTATAATGGAAAAAGGGGATCAGTTATGAATTGGTGAATCTGTTATTACAATACATACGTTGCATATAGAAAATGCAGGGATTTTGTATTCATTTGATACCGAAAACTCTTCAAACTTGGCCCCCATCCTATAGAGAGATCTGTTTAAATGTATGCACTATATAGTCCCATAAGCTCAAATGAACTTCTTCCAGGAGGAGGCTGCACAAAGCCCAAACTTATCACACTTGTTTAATTTAAACTATATATATATAGGACTAGATTCTTCTGACAGTTGCACCAGTATAAATTCAGAGTAACTTCAGTTAGTCAGTGGCATTACTCTGAATTTACCAGCATAACAGAACAGTCTGGCACAAAAGATATTTATTTTTTCTCCCTTTTAAAAGAAACAAGTGGAAATTACTAGAATAGAGAGAAATTTCAAACCAAGCAGAACTGTTTGGTTTTGGATCTCCTTACAACCTTGAAACTGAGGCCAGTTTCAATGGGATTGGTGAATGTTTTCAACAACCATGGGCTGAGTTTCAAGCAAAGCTGGGCTGAGTTGTGAGTGAATCTTGGCCAAGGTATAGTTTTCAAGTGGAAAGCATGTGAAACTCAGTCTATCTCCTTGATACAGGGTTTTTGCTTTGAAGTATCTGGTTCATTCAAACCTGAAACTCAAAGGAAAAAGCCACATGGTGTGTACACTGCAGCCAACTCTGGTAACAAAGTTCCTTTGAAACTCTATGATTCAAAACTATACAGTTCTATATATTCCTCACAAACAACTGTCCTAGATGCTGCTATGGTAGCATTTCACCTTAAATGCCTGAAGTGATTTGACACCACCACTCCTTTCGTACAAGACCGTGTTAATTTAAGTGTGGACTATGTTGCTGTAAGTTCCATTGTGGGCAAAAGAGATTAAAAATGCAAATGTTTAACAGGGTGTGTGTGTGTGTGTGGTCAAATAGCTGATTTCGTTTATATTATCACTGCATGAGAAGTGATCCCTATTCTATTTTGTATAGGTTCTCATACCATGCTCATCACTCCAGTATCTCAGCGCCTTCCAATAGTGCATAAAGCAATGTGACTAACGACTGTCACGTGTTATTTATTCTTTCATCCTCTCCCATGGAGAAGAAGCATGTGCAGTGGAGTGTCCTATTTTGGGAGGGCTCTTTTAATGCATTGCCATTTTGGTTTTTTTTTAATTGTACTGACAAAGAGGCCACTTCAGCAAAAATGTCTAAATTCAACTAGATTCAAAATTCTGCCCGGAGCAGTGATGCCATTTCTTTTACTGTTTGTGTTTTTATGGTAGGTATTTTTAACATGCTCTGAGAGACTAACAAGCTCTAATAGACACATGTGCAGGCGCTGTACGCATAGGATCATAGGAAAGTAGGGTTGGAAGGGACCTCACAAGATCATCATCCCTGCTCAAGGCAGGATCATCCCTGCTTGCAGACACAAGCAGAAACCAAGCAGAAACTTCACAGGACAGCAGAACCAGTCTCTCTCTCTCTCTTTTTTTTCTTTTGTACTATTTTACAATCCCCAGAATATCTGATATCAGAAACTGGTTTTATTTCTTCTTCACATAGGTTCTTTAAAACTCCATATGAACAGCAAACCAGGGATTTCACATACTTTTGCACTTCCAGGTAATTCCTATGCTTTATGATGATAATTATATGAAATTCTGAAAGAAGTGTCTCTAAATAGTATGGTATCCAAGCTACCGAAAAACTTGTGTAATAAAACTGAGACTTCATTGTGCATGAAGTCAGTCACAGGAAGATAAATTTCTATTCTTCATTTATAATCCTGTGCATTTCCTTACACAATTTTAGAGCAGTTTCATAATCAAATGCGTCTGCATGTGGAACACCCATCAACTTAACTGGAGGTCTGAGTGTGGCCAGATGGCAGGATCAGGTCCAGCAGCTAGGAGCAGACACAATATTTCAAGATCTCAGTGATAGTTATGGTACAAAAAGTCTTCCTTCTTGCACAGATCTGTAATTAGTGCTCAGTAGTCTGGGCTGTAACCCCAAATGGCCAGGGACAATGAAAAGCAGGGCTGCTAGAATAAGACTACAGTTATGATTCTACCGCTCTCATGGCTCATCAAAATTGAAGAGCCAGCTTCAAACACTGTCAGGAAACTGGGATGGAAAAGAAAAGAAGAAAATGACTGCTGAACAGAAGCCATGGCTAAAGTGGCTTCAGTGAAAATGTAAAGGAAGGAAACAGTGGAAAGGAAAGGAGGAAGAAACAGTTGCTTCCTTATAAACTATTTAATGCTGTCTCCATATGTTTTTAATAACTGGTGACCCTATTACAAGAGTATCTTTGTGGTCAGATGTATTTTTATGCTTCTACTCCTTAGAAATTCACTTCACAAATCTACACTTGTTTTGTTGGCATTCATTTCCCTTCTCCCCCCTACACCATTCCCAGTTTCTCCTGCATCTGACAGCAGAACATACCAAAGGTCAATTTAAGGCCATTAGAGTAATTCAGGAAATAGATGTATTTGACAGCTATCTCAGTCATAATGCCTTGAACAGGAAAGCACCTTGCCACCATGTCACCTTTCCAATACAGGTTAGGATGATAGATTACATTCACTAATAAAAAAATCTCACTGCTGAACTGTACATGCTGGGCTACATTATATGCTGCACCAGAACATAGAACTATCTTATCTTGGAGATTAAACCTTTGTGCAGGCTTTTCAGGACAGACATAAGTGAAGAGCTCTGCTTGGCACAGGAAAGGTGAAGGGGCTTCAGGAAGTTATTCCTAACATCTTACTTTCTCAAAGCAAGTCCTAACACAACTGAGATCACCTGCTAGGTCCCTACGACTGATAGACGCTACACTACTGGAGGACTGGTGTTGTGGAACACGTTTTGCCACTCCCGTTTCCAGTCTTTCATGTGCACCTGTTATGCTAGGCCATGGGAGCTGGCTGCAGCTTGTGCACTTGCAGCAACAGAGTTCTGATTTGATGGGGGAATTCTGTGCTGGGTCTGCAATACAGCTTCTAATTTTAAATCGCAGCAGTGTGCAAAGTACTATGGTAGAGTAGGTGATCTGGATTACTAAAACTTCTTGACACAGACAAATTAATGCTCATTCCAGAACTTGTCAGTCTGTTCAACTTTTTGTAGCTATACATGAGATTTAATAAATTGCATTTCCCTGGTCCCAAATTCTGCTCTGTTTCTTTTTCTCCAGCTGTGGTGCCTATGTTTGGTAGCTGGTAGGCTGGTTGTACGGCTGGCTCTGATGCTGTCTTAAGCTATAAACAGTTGTCATCCTTGGACTGGGAGTCATTTCCTTGGGCAACACAGATGTTGTCCATTGTCCTGTGTGGAGGCATGGCAGCACTATATGTGCCCCTGGGGAATCTCTTCCCAGGGGATTCCTGGGGAGTGCCTCTGCAAGTAGGAAAAATTGGGCAGGCACTCCTGTGGCTTCAGGGGTACATGTCTGCAAGAGAATTCCTCAGGCATGCAGGATCAGGCCCTGGGAGTAATTGCCCAGAATAGCTGGAGGGCACAGACAACTCTAGCCTTCCTGTGCTCTCCTGCCATAAAGCAAAAAAGCCTATGCCGCAAATGTGGCACAAATGATTACAGGGGTGTAGGTTGTAGCTGTGTTGGTCTAAGGACATAGGCAGACAAGTTATCTGCACAAATGATTACTAGCTATTGCCATGGCCACAACATTTGAAGCATGACGAGGGACATGGTCATCTGTTTGCTTGGGCTAAATGCCACCAGAAACATTTTTATGGTGGCACAAAGGCAATGTCTGTTTCCAGCCTTAAAGTCTGGATGCAGTGGACAGACAGGCTTCATGGTTGTCCTGTATATGTTCTCCCTCCCTTCTTGAGTTCACAATAGATTGTAATGAGTTTGTAACTGTCATATCTTGGAGATTAAGCTTTTGTGCAAGTTTTTCAGGATAGACATGTGTAAAGGGGCCCTTTCAGCTGGAGAACAAGTGTTTCCTAATGGCCACACACTTTTTTTGGCACACATCCATACACTGGCAGTATGATCAAACATGTTTTAGCAGATGCTAATCTGTGATTTTTGTAGGTGTAGAGACCCCTGTGGGCCAGTGAAAGAATACAGGTTACCCCCGTTTTATTCTGAGACTTTCTTCAAGACGAAAAGTCTACAATAAATGTAGCTCTTGATTTAAGGGTATCACCTAAAACAGCTATCTGGAAAATCCCACAGGAAACAAAAGGACTGTCAGAGCCTTCTGACTGACAAATTAACTTATCAGCTGGAGAAGTTTTTGATTCACAATGAAATTCTCTGTTGGTTACGGAAAGTCTCCCATTTAAAATTAATGACTTCATAGCTGATGAATGATGAAGCAGGAAAGGAAGTCTGATGAAGACTGAACAGAAATCATCAGGTGAAAGGGGCGCTCTGTGATTATGGAATAAAAACTAGTCATTAGGGCTTTAACAAAAATCCAGAGCTCTGCTTCTCACTGGTAGCGGTGCATGTTTTCTTGGAATAGAAAATGACTCCCTTCCCACCCCCTTCACGTTCTGTGGTGCTATACAAACAGTCCCCTTCAGAACCGACTTCAAAATCTGCTAACATAATACTTCTCTGAAGAAGAATGAGAATGTTGGTTTTACACTTAATTAAGGGTTTTGGGTCAGGAACTTGAAATATATCCATTAGGGAATGGTTTTCTGGTTAAAGAGTCATAAATATACAGTACACTTTATTAAATAGCTAGAAAAAGACCGTTCTTAAAAAGCAATAGCTGCTTTGGTGTGTTTAGCAGCACATAAATATACATTGCAAGAAGGGAGGCAATTCACCTTGACAGTAACTGCATGTATCAGTTCTGCAGAAAAGCTTCCTTCATTGTTACCTGTTCATTTTTTCTCCTCTCTCTGTAAAAATGTTCAACCCATCCATTAGGAGAAAAGAATATAGGAGGCTTTCAGAGCATGAAGAAGTAAAGCAGATTCTGTACAGGTAGCCATGTCACACTGACCATTTTGTTTGTAATTTTTTTTAAATAGCTGTTTTACCCAGTTCATCACTTTCAGGTTTACTGTTGCTATGATAATTCTCTCAAACTGAGATAACTCTTCAAGCTTTACTCCATTGCTAAACTGAATTGTGTTTCCATCAAGCTATGGTAGAGTTAATTTTGAAAAAGAAAGCAAAGAGAACTTGTTTCTTGGCAAATTTGAGGTTACAATGTTCCCAGATACACATGCAAGTTTAAAAGAAAAGAATCTTGATATTCATGATACTTGGTGGTAACTAACACAAAACTTTCAATTAGGCAAGAAAAACAAATATAACAATTTATGTCAATTCTTCTGTGTCTCAGGTTCTAAAGGTTTTTATGTTTTTCACTTTTTTCCCGTCTTTCTTTTCCAGTTACCCTTTTTCTGGATCTTTTTTTTTTCTCCTTTCCCTTTGGTCAAGGCATTTCTGAATTTCTGCCAAGAAATTGCTATGTAAAGCCTGTTGTACTCAAGAGTTGGATTCCCATTCCTGGAATCATGACTAGCAACCCCAAAATAGTGTGCATTGTTGTTTTAGAGGCAAAACAAGAGAGGAAAGAAACCTTAGGAACAAACACAGAAGGGTGAAGCCAAGCAACAGTTATAGACCCTTCTGAAAAACTACTCCTGACTTGCACATTTATATTGGCCACTGACGGATCTAATCTGGAGCACAGGAAAACCTGCAGCTGAAGTACAATCCACTATTACTAATGATACTATGCAAAGCTACTTGGCTTTGTTCCTTGCTTATTTTTTTTAAATAGACATTTTTGCAAGTAGAGATATAGCACCTTAAGATGTCAATAATTTTTTCTGAACACAAAGTGAAATTTTACCACAGTTAAATTCACTTCTTGGAGTATTGCCACTATTTGTGCACAGAAAATTGAAATGATACTGTGAAACAAGTTTTTCATGCAATATTGTAGCTGTGAGGGATAGCTAGAAAGCCAGCTTCAGGTCTGAAATACTTAGCATACTTAGGGCTTAGAGGTTCACTCTCAGCACTGTCATCTCAGTCCTTTAAGAATAGCTTTGCTTTTGGCATGAATCTTAAAACCAAAATGTGATATGGACTTGCACATACTGGAACTTTTTTGTGGATGTATTTAACTTAATCAGACTCTGGTCAAAATCTCAGACACTTTCACTTCCCTCTGTATTCCAGCATGATTTAATTATTTGGTAGTCTCCATTCCAAGGAAGGTTGCATTTCTCTGGTCTGGTAGTTTTTGATCATTTCAAATGAAAAGCACTATATGCAAAGTATTTATAGTATTCTTTATTAAAAATTGAAGTTTTAGAATACACAAAATTAACCATTAATTTCTCCCCCAAGCCAGTAGATAGTTTGAGATTAAAAAAATAAGCTTTTTCCTTATTAGCATTGAGTTATCATTTGTTGGAACACCTCTGTTAATAGATGACAGTAAAAACAGATGGTATCAAAAACACAACAACAAGAAACCTGAAGATCAAATCACTTATAGGTATATGAAAAAGCGAGATGATGAAAGCTTGCTAGAGACTATAAAGGTATTGTGATACTAGGTTACCTAGAACTTCAACTCTCTTGCCAAAGAGTTTCTTCGTGTAGCAAGAAATAAGTTAGGTAATCCTGCTCCGAAAAGTGTTGGCCTTTATCATCCGACTTAAAAGGAGTTAAAAAAGATTTTAGTAGTATAGGTATTGTGAGATACCTTGGACATCTTTTATTCCAATCAGGAATGTAGAGACATTGGCTGGCTCCTTTCAATATGTGTAATAACAAGCCAATGTTCTTATTATCAGAAAAGATAAAATCACGGGTAAGAGATCTAACATAAAAAAAAAAAGCCCGGATGCTGACTCAGCAATAGAGACCAGTGATTTTGGGTACATCTGTTTTATGACAAACCTGAAAGCCTTGAAAGACTTGCTTTCAAAGCTGCTGAAAGTGTCTTAAACTAAGCACTGAAAAAAGATGGCCACTAAATATCACTGGTTGTTTTAGCAAATTTAGGACTATAGTAGATTTAAAAGAAGGGAGAAAAAAATTCTCAGCTTCTGTTCCTTCTCTAGAACATTATGTAGCATTACTATCACTAAATGTGGTTCAGTCCCAAACCACCCAACAAGTAAAATGCATCTAAGATACCTGGATTCCTTATGCATCAAGATGCATTTTCATCTCAACCTGAAAAGGTACCCTTAAGCAACTAGATTTGGTACACAATGCATGCTCAGAAGCGCTCCAATAATTTCACTTATTCTTCATTGTGATCCCATTATAACTGTAAAAAAAAGTCACAAACTCCTCATAAATACCCAAGCCCTTAGAGAAAAACCAAAGAGAGAGAAACTATTTGAGCCTGAGAGCATGGAAGATGATGGTACCCACCTGCCTTTTGTCTGTTGCTCTAGTGGTTAAAGCAGCTTCCCAAGAAGTGGATGATTCTAGATCCACCTCGCCTTGTGGGGTTATAGCCCACATCTCTCATTTCCCAGGAGAATGTTCATGCCAACATCTGCGGCTACACTAAGATAGGAGTATTTTCCTTCCCCACGCTGAAGTTGGGCCACTGAGCAGCCAGAAGGAAAAAGATATTTGGGAACAGAATGAACACAAGCAAGAGAAACCTGGCTCTTTGGTCCAGTGCCATGGGTGGTGCCCTGGGAAAGAGCCCCTGGTTCCTACTCTCAGTGCAGTGTATCCATTCTCTACAGTGAATGTTGCAAAAATGCATTACTTAAGTCAGTGTTTCTCAACCCAAATGGTGGGATGCAAAGGTTGTGCAGGTGGGACTTCAACTTATTACCCAATTGAAAAAAATCAGTTGTTTGTACTTCAAATAGATGAATCAACAGATATCTCAAACAGTGCAATTTTGTGGGGTTTTGTTTTCATCATGGTGTGACCAGGGTTTTTTGGCAAAATGGTTGGTGGGACAGAAGGTGCAAAAGGTTGAGAACCACTGATTTCAGTGATGTAAATCTGAAGTAAACACATGGGGCGTGTGTAGACAAACAGGGGCCCTAAATTGAAGCAGTGGGTTTTAAAAAAACACTGTTTCAATTTAGGGTTGATTAAACCCCCGTGTCATGCATGCACCCTGCTTACTTACCTGCCTTTCCGGCAGGGAGGGGATGTTGAGCTGCCGGTGGGTGGAGCAGTCCCTGGGCTGTGGGGGGGGCTAGTGCTTCCCTCCACAGCAGTGGCACCCCCCCCAGTGGCACCCACCTGCAAGCACCTGGCTCAGGTGGTCCCAGGGGGCACTGCAGCCGCAGAGGGAAGCACTGGGCCTCTGCGCAGCTCTTGCAGGCAGGCTCCAGGCAGGAGAAAAAAAGATCAGGCTTGTTGCATTTCTTGGGTGGAGCTGTTTTCCCAGGTTGCTGCCAGGCTGCCTGCAGGGTTTCCTGCAGAGCCATGGAGCTGCATGGAGCCCAGTGCTTTGATCCGCAGCTGTAGGGGCAGCAAACTGAAACTCCCTCAAGGAGTTTTAGTTTGCTGTGCCCCAAGTCATTTAAGGCACATTACACCACCAAATTTCCTCCAGCAGCTGGAAATAATGTGTAATATACTGCCAAGGTGTGCAAACACCAGCACCATTAAAGCGGTGCAAAAGCATTTAGCCCGCTTTAAAGTGTCATGCACACATGCCTCTCATTTTGTCTACACACGGCCATAGTAAGTAACAGCCATTCTGGATTATGCTCTGGTAATGTGCTAAGGCAGAATCTGGCCCAATCAACAAATGAGAGAAGACTCTGGCTCATTGCATACACTAATTATAACACCAAAATAATTAGAATGGCCATTCCTCTCTTTGTAAAGTAGATTAGTGGTCATGGATGTCACAGGAGAACTTTGATTTAAGAGACATATGACAGTGGAGAGTATGGGCTCTTGCCCCACAAGATGGTGTAGGCTAGTGAATGGGAATGGTAAGCAGGAGCCATCTCTATGGCCCAGTGGGTGGGACCTGGTGCAGGAGGGAGCGTTGCACCACCATGGCCACCAAGGTGAGGCCAGGCAGTGGTGGCGGCATGAAGTTTGTCCCCCACTGCTGCTGGGTGGGCAGGGGGTATCGCACCTTGGTGGCCATGGCAGCGTGGTGCACCATCCCATGCCAGGTCCTGCCCACTGGACTGCAGAGGTGGCTCCTGCCTGAAGCTAGTCCAGCCCAGGTGTAGCCCCATGGCCCACTATGGGTGCAGAAATCTGGGGGGGGGGGTATGTGCCTCTACCATCACATTGCCCGTGTTCCCCCAATGTGTTGCCTATGCCCCTCCACCCCCCTTGACTTACCTGGAGGGACCTGCAGGAGCTGCTGTCCACCACACTGCCTGACTGCCACACGCACTCCCTGCCCTCTGCGTCCCACTCCCTCCAGCCCTAAGCAACTCCTTGCAGGCTAAAACTCTGCCAGCCTGCAATGGGAAACCCAAGGTTTCCCAGGTTTTTCTCCTTTAAAAGAGAAAATTGCATTATTTTGTTTTCCCATGGCAAATGGAAAATCTGGATCCCTGATCATAACATGCCAAAAAAAGGTGGAATTAAATCTGGGCCATTGTTTTTAAAAATACTTTAGAATTACAAATTTATAAAGGTAAAGTTTTAAAAGTGATCTTCAAAGTAATATTATCTTTAAAATGTCCACTATGAGAATAGTGTCCATCATTTTTAGGTAGAATTCTACAATCATAGAAAAGCAGGACTGGAAGGGATGTCAGGAGGTCGTCTAGGCCAAGGTTACCTAACTTGAGGCCCACAGACCCCTCCCTGTCACCACTTCTTCCACCACACCTTCTGTTGCTGCCAGGGTCTCCAGGCTCCCCCTGCTTCCTTTGGCTTCTGCCTCTTCTCCCTGCCTGCCCCTGAAAGGGGGTGGCTCTACTGCAGGGAAGCCAGGGGCTATGGCAGGGGGATCCCAAATGGCATGTGGCATGGGAGTGGGGGAGTCTCTGCAGCACGAGGTCCCCAGTTATTCAGTTGGACATCCATGTTCTAAATTAACCGCCCATTCAAAGAAGGAATGTCCTTGTCTAACTTGCTCTTAAAAACTTCCAAGGATGAGGAGGTTCCACAACGTCTTTAGGTAGTTTGTTCCAATGCTTGACCACCTGGTATAATCAGAAAGTACCTCTTAATCAAACCTAAATTTCTCCTGCTGTAACTGGAGGCCATTGCTCCTAGTCCTGTCCCCTATGGCCACAGAGAAAAGCTCACCCATCCTCTCTATAATTGGCCTTCAGATAGGTGAAGACTGTTATCTAATCCTCCCTCGGTCTTCTCTTCTGTAGACTAAATAATCCTAGTTCTTTCAGCCTTTCCTCATAAGCCACACTTCCCAGACCCCTAATAATTTTTGTTGTTCTCCACTGGACTCTTTCTAATTTGACCGTGTCTTTTTTGAAGTAAGATGCCCAAAATCAGACACAGGATTTCAGGTCAG
>NW_005842764.1:610284-630676 GCF_000455745.1 Alligator sinensis
AGGAATGCCAAATAGAATGGAAGGTTTGCTTTCCTGGAATTACAGGTGGTGCTCCTATTATTATAGCCCAGTACACTACTGGCTTTTCTTTTTCTTTTTCTTTTTCTTTTTTTCTTGTAACAAGAGCATACTGTTGGATTATAATCAGTTTATGATTCACTTTAGCCCTGAGGTCCTTTTCTGCAGTACTGCAGCCTAGTTCCTGGAGGTGATGAATGAAAAGGAGTAAGGCACTTAAATACAATTTTTGTTTGATTATGATCCCAGAAAAATGAAATTATTAAAAAAAATATATCACTGAAAGTTTCTCCAAATGGACAAACACAAGGTCTCCCTAACAAAACAATCTACCCCCCTCCCTCCCCCAAAAAAGCTTCCTTAACGACTTGCATGGCCAAAATTCAATATAAGACAGTACCAGTGAAACCAGATTGAGACTTTTATTTTTCTAATTCATGTTGGTGCTTATTCAAGGCTAACGAATATAAAGTGCATATGTGTGTCTAAATAAACTAGTGAGTTTGCATTTAAAAATGTGACTGTCAGTTTCTGTAATTAGATCCCTTAGCATCTGCTATTGATTATTCCTGCACTCTTTAGCCTGCTCTTGTGATTAAAGTAAAATATGAAATACTGCCATGCAGAATAGCAATGGGAGTTTAAAGAAAACATCTAACCTATTCAGAGCTTTGTGGCCTGATAATTGTGCATGTTTATTAACCTAACTTACTTTTGGCCTACAGTAATAAAAGCTCTTTTCTGTTATCTACAGGAAGACTGTGTTTGGCCAGTTGATAACTAAAGACAATGCAATGAAAGGATATCCCAAGTAATTGGGATAAACAAAGTATGGTGAAAGAGTTCATAGACAGACACTCCCTTTAACATAAAACTGTCCTGTCATTTTATTTCTTAGAGATGTCAATATGCAATGCCAATTTGGAAATGATCTGAACTGATTCAGACACTGAGGTTTTCCTCCTCCCAAATGACTCACTTGGTTTCATTCATATTGAGCCCCATAGTGTTATTTGTGTTGAGTAGTACCAGTATCATATTTTGCAAGGAGTCCTTTTAGCTTGTGTGAATCTTCTTGTGGGGTAATGTAAGACTCCATGGGAGGACAGGTGGTAGGATAATGCTTACATCTTCTTGGAAGCATATCTGTGAATGTCATCTAAGTATATTATTGAGTAATGCAGAAAGGAGGACAGGTAATCCTGACATAACTGGTAATGGGCCATTCACATTTTATTTCTTAGATCAAGGGTGTTCAAGAGTAATTTATGTTGGCCGTAACTTAAACAGTGCAGATGTCTATAAAATAGAAACTACTGTGGGCATTAATGACCACCTAGCTCAATGTCTCAAAGGAGCCTTTGCTTTAAAAGAAAAGAGAGGCCAAAAGTGGACTTATGAGTAAAACAAAACAACAGTACATATGTCACTTGCATAATGATTTGTAGACCTGGTCCAGCATGCATTGCCATCAGGGATGAAAAAATCACTCAGCAAGCAAAGACATTAATAAAATCTCCAGGTTTGTGAGACTGGGTGAGAGATGGGCAATGGGACCTTTATTGTATGTAAATTTAATACGATTCTAACCTACCAAGTTGCCTCTGACCTGCTAAGGCATACTAATTATGCACAATGTAATAAATCTATTTGTTCCTCCACTTACAAGCATGCTAGATTCTTCTGCACATTTTCCAGTCTTCACAATTCATTTGTGAAACATACTATAATAATAAAGTAGAATTGACACCCTCAAGAAGTGTTATTTTTCTTAAAACTTTGGGCTTCTGTTTACAAAATGTAAAAAATGTTTCCCAAAGCATTCGTAAATACACACTTTAAATAACACTATAAATTAAATGTCAGTAACACACATTGAACAACACTGTTAATACAAATAAAATTAATTTGTAGTAACTAAATTATGCAACATCTCTCTGTGATACTCTAAATACCTATGCTTTTACTGCTGGTGTGCAGTTTTCAATAGATGACATGGGACATCATTCAAGCTCCCTAACAAATGATTTGGGATAGTCACAAATTGAAAGATTTTAATAAGTTCTAAAGTACCTCTGATTTGATGCTTAAGAACAGAAATAAGGAAAACTCCATTATTGTTGGGCAGAGGCCCCAAAGAAGTGAGAAAGCACATTAAAACACACGTGCGCGCACACACACACACACGCATACACACACACAAAATAGAGGAAGGCAGTATGTAATGACATAGAACTGATTTCCTTAGCTTAAAGAAAACTTCCCAGTTTCTCATGCTTTTGATGTTCTAAATCTAAATCATTTTATAGTAAATTAAAAAGGGGTAAGAGTGATATGTGTAGAATGCAGATCAGAAGAAGGAACATCCTTTATAGTGAGAAGCATGATTGACAATTAAAAGAGTAAGAGAAGACATTTTAAAATCTTTCATGTGGCTGCTGTTGCTTATGATAATAGACATTGGTATTCACATATGTCTCAAAATCTGCCTAATGGGACACAGCATTATAAGCAGGTCAAAGACAACCAAAAAGAAAGGGGAAACCAGATTTATGTCTGGTACACTCAATAGTCAAAAGACAAGTGATACATTGTTGCTAGTGCATCAGGTAACATTTCTCTCCTTCATTGATCTATCAGAGAATTACACTGTGAATCACAAAAAGCTCAAATATATTGTTTCTTCAGTGTCTGAGTTGCATTTGTATTAATGGCAAGAAAGAACACAAAAACATAACTGCCATTTATTGGGTCAGACTATTGGTCCATATTGCCGAGTATCCTGTGTCACACAGTGGCAGAGAGTAGATGTTGAAAGGGAGAATGAACCCAGTATGATCAGCAGGGATCGTGGTTTTCAGTGATAACGAAAAAAACAAACATTTTTCAGATAATAAAGATTACTTTTTAAAATCAGAAAATTGGGGATTTTTTTTATCACAGAAAACCAGGATCCCTGATGAGCAGGGTTTTTCCGCCACTGTTTTCCCCTCACTTGCAGCCTGCAGCATTTAAACTAGGAATAGAAATTATACATAAACCAGTATAAGTCATCAGAAACTGGTTCAAATCTGTAACACAACAGGGCTAAGTACAGACAGTTAACAAGCCCAAGGCTGAATCAATTCAGACTTCGCAGGTTAGTCTAACCTGTAGAGATTAAACTGAGAAACAACTGGATAGACATTCCTTTTGATTCAGGCAATGCAGCCACATACCTGCAGTGGCTGAGGCCAGAAGCTGGGGGATGCTAGAGCAAGGCTGTCTGGCACACACTTCCTCTTCCTGCTGCCCCCGACTGGAAACCATGCTGGAATACTGGGAGTCTGTGATTTAACTTGAACCAGAAAGAGGTCTGGGACAGAAGTTTCATAAACCAGTTTGACCATAATCAGTTCAATCTGATACTACATTTAACCAGGTTTACCTTCAACCAATTTCAGTCATTTTGAAACTAGTTTATGTGTACTGAACTTTTGTTCTGTTACAGATTTAAACCAGTATCTGATGACTTAAACCAGTTTATGTGTAACTTCTGTCCCTAGGCCATAAGTTCAGTGCACATCAAACCACTTTCAAAATGGCCATAACTGGTGTAAGATAAACCTGGATGGATGTAGTAGCAGACTTAACTGATTTAGGTTTATTGAACTTCTGTCCTAGATCCCCTCCAGAGTCAAGTTAAATCACAGTCCCCCAGCATCCTAGGATGCTTTGCACCTTTCCTGCAACTCCCTCTTGCAGGGTTTACAGGCTAGCCTTGGCCCAAACTGTCTGCTCCAGCCAAGCAGAAAGGCATACTCTAGTTCCTGCTGGTTTCTGGCCTGAGACATTGTAGGCATGTGGCTACACTTCAGGAATCAAAAGTGAATGTCTGGTCACTTGCTTATTGGTACAATCTAAGCAACTTAGATTAACCTGCAAATATTGAATCAATTCAGCCTCAGGCTTTTTGACTGTCTGTACTTAGACTTTAACTCGAGGAAGTTCTAAAATCACAGGCTGTATCCCTAACTCCCGTACTCAATAGCTATCAATGCCAGTGTTTCTTCGAAGCTGCATGGTGAGTGTGGCCATGTAGGCGTGCTCATGCCGTGCTGCCAGGCATGCCTGCATGGCTGCGCACACTGCACAACTTAGAGGGAATGCTGATTGATGCTCCCAAAATGTGTCCAGTCCCTTTTTGAACTTGGCTAAACTGTAAGCTTCCACAACATCTGGTAGCAATGAGTTCCATACTTTAATTACGCTCTGTGTGAAAAAGAACTTCCTTGTGTTAGTCTTAAATTTACTGCCTACCAATTTCATTTTGTGACACCTAGCACTTGTATTGTGAGAGATAGTAAATAGTAAATTCCTATTTACTTTCTTTTCACCATTCCATATTTTGTAAACCCTTATCATGTCCCGCCTCAAGTGTCTCCCTTCTAACCTGAGTAGGCCTAACCTCTTTAGTCTCTCCTCATATGGAAACCCTTCCATACCACTAATTATCCTTGTTGCCCTTCTCTGGACATTCTCTAGTTCTTCCTTTTTGAGGTGTGTGGACCAGAATTGGGCACAATATTCAAGATGTGGACACACCATGGATATATAAAGGAGCATAATAATACTTTCCGGTTATGTTTACAATTCCCTTCTTAATAACCCCTAATATTTTATTGCCTTTTTGATGGCTGCTTCCAAATCAAAATAAGCTTCTAAACTGATATATAGTTGTGTCCCCGCCTCTCCGCCCCAAGTCTAAATTCTGTAGATAGCCAAGCAGAAATAGTTATTCACTGATCGGGTCTCATTCACCTTAATGGGATGTTAATGCTGAAGCCTAATACAAGCCATTTAAATGTCATTATTAGCTATTTAACAATGGCTCATTTTAGTAAAGAAACCCCTGGAAACTAGGCCTATTAATCATAGCTAGGTGCAGTGGTAGATATTAAGGCAGAGGGGTAGAAAGTGGTTCACTTTTGTCAAGCATACTAATTTCAAGTGACCTTGGGCATATACACATGCCCGTCGCCTGGTCCTACACATTCTAATTACAATATATTAGAGCAGACTCTAGCAGCCTCTTCGTGTTGTGTATTCAGTGTCCCCACACTTCAAAATGGTAATGGGGGTGCTTTAACTAAAGCTTGCTGAACGAGCTTTAGTTAAAAGACCCTACCACCATTTCGAAGTTCAGGATTCTGAATACATGAGATACTGCTGGCACTTTAATTAGAGCGGCTCTTGGCAGCTGTTGTAATTAAAGCTCCTCTCCCCACAACCCTGGAGCATGTGTAAAGATGTCTCTGGGTCTGTAAGCCTGCTGGCTCCTGCAGGATTGCTTTAATTCCTAAGGAGCTCCTCAAATAGATAAACAGTCTTTGCACACAAAACAAACAAATAAACCAACAAACAAAAAGCTGTAGCCTTGTTCTGGGTAACAGGAAGGGCCCTTTGGCTCTGACCCTTGCATAGTACTGTTCCCTTTCCTGGTAGGAAGCTTGTTCAAGTTAAAGGTTGCCTCTGGCTGCAAACTGTTCCTTTGTCCATTTTGCCTTCTCCTACTTTCACCTTTGGGATTTTAAGCTTCTAGTGGGACACTTCCTCATTATCACACAGCTAGGCTCCTTCAACAGGGTGACTTGCTTCCTCTTGAAGGGCCAGACTGCCCTGTTGAGAAAATAAGGAAGTAAAAATGAGTTTACTTGCAAGCTATCTGCAGCGTAGATCTCAGAACTTCCATATATCCCCCTGATAATCTGTAAAGTAGATTTATATAGTTTTGCTGCAAGAATCTGTAGCAATTTGAAAACACGAGTATATGCAAAGTGAAATATTAGCACATAGTAAAATAAGAATAATAGCAAAAGAAATATCAGAGTATATTATACTGATTCACTCATTTTCATATTTCATTGAATAAAGTCTGCCATTTGTAAATGCACTTGAAATTTCAGAGTAATTCCTGGATGCAACAGAACTAAACACTGGTTTACGCAGACCAGGGCCTCGCAGAAAAAAATCAGATTAATTCACAGTAGAACATACAAGGCCTTGCCCCTTTGCTAGTGTAATACCCAGTACAGATACTACCTACTGGCTAGACCAACATCTAGCATTTCAAATAGTGCTCCTTCAGACAAAATGCTATTTGCTCTTGATGTGGCTTAGTTGAGAAAAATTATACAGCCATTTTACACTAGTATCAAAGCTAATCCTGTACTAATTTATGGTGAAAACTGTTTATTTGACATAATTCTAATTCCATTAAAAATAAATAATTTGTTGCTAGCTTTTATTCTCTCTCAGTATAAAACTGAAACAGTAGTGGTATCCAAAGGAATGTCTATCTTGTCTTCGCTTTAGCTAAAGTTCAACTTGAGATGTTTTGCAAGATTTACCTCAAAAGTACTACTTTTCTTACTATCTAGAAAAACATCTTTACTGATGATCTGTGATCGCAAAGAATACAAAAGAATTCAGATAATCCAATATACGTAGAAGTTATTGATATATGCATATGATAAACCACTTGTTTTAAGAATTCAGCTTTATCTTTGCTTAAGGTTCTAAGAGATGGTCTTTTCACCATTCTTAGATTTAAGATTAAATAAATTGACTTATCTAGTCTACTGTCATGTTTTTATCAGGAATGCACATTGGATCTCTCATATCTGAATGAGATATTGCACAGTTCACAGCCATAAAAGTCAGTGGAAAGCCTCATATTATCTGTAGTAGACTTTGTATCAAGCCCAGCATAAATTAATTTAGTAAATATCTTGTTTCCTATCATAAAAATTTCAGTGAAAATATTTTTACAATAAGTGAACTCAAGAGCTAATCCTAAGTATAGAAACAAGAAATCAGGATTCTCCCATTATAAGTGATATAATCACTAGGCTACTGACTTATGTTCCCCATTGTTTGCTTTCTTTCTAGCGCCATGACTCATGCATCATTTCTGCATGATGGTCAAGCTTAAGGAGAAATAGAGACTACCCCTGCCCAGAATAACTTACAGGCTAGTGGGTGTGTCTACACAATACTCTAACTGCACACTAGTTTAAGTGTACTGCGCAGTAGTGTGCTGGGCAAAACCCATGCTAATATGCTACTGCACAGTAGTATTAGGCTACCAAGCAGTTAGCGTCACTAAAAGCTTTGTGCCGGTGCTCCTGTACAGAAGCACCAGTTACTGTGCATTGATTTAATACTTGGTTATCCAAGTATTAACTTAATGTGTGGTAACTATGACGCATTAATGAACGTGTAGACACACCTCCTGCTCAGGATACTGACCCACAAGGTGGGAAACCAGGTTTTGAATTCCTTCACACCTACAGCCCAGCCTTGCACTTTCTGGCTGAACGCTATAACCACTACACTACTTTATAATAGATTACTGTAAACTGTGTGTTAAAAAGAAAGGAGCTACAATTGCCATTCATAAGTGACCCAATCTCCTAGAGCACCTACCGGATCAAGTTCCTCAAGGAATTTAAGTATCCCTTCACCTAGTTTCTACCTAAGGGGCTTAGATAGAAGATAGGTACCTAACTGTTCAGATTGGTGCAATTCTGGACATTTGGGATAGTGGAACTGTAGGCAAATAGGGAACTTTCAGTTCAAAAAGCATGTGTCTTGGATCATAGTTTTGGATTTAGGCACCTGAAGTCCTCCTAAAGCCTTGCTTTAGGTGCTGAAATCTTTTTTTTTAATTTTTAATTTGGTCCACTTTCACAAGAAATTGATGAAAAGCGTGCCATTTTCAGAGAGAGAAAACCTACTTGTAAAAAAACACTAATCCTTTTCTCTTAAATAGTTGTATCTTCTGTGATGAAATATAGGAATTTTTTTCGAGTCAAAACTTTCATAAGGATGTGGGGGAAACTCTTCTAGCTTGACTGACATTGCCAGATTTGAAAATGGAAAATTTTGGTGAACGAAAGGGAGATTTTATATTATACTTGTCCCAATTAATTATACTGGAAGAGGTCCTACCCTTGTGGGGTGTGGGATGTGAGATAAAACTGAAAACAATACAACAAAGTATAAACAAAACTTTTCAGTTACCAGAAATATCTAACCAAAAGACTTCCCATTTTGGCAGTTTAGATGTCTCTTATCCTCAGAGTAAGCTGAATTTTTTGCCTTCAGAACCATTCCACCTCTAAAACAAGTAAATCCCATGGCCAGCTTGTGTTCCTATTTTTATATAAGTGCATATGTTTATGTCTGTGTGCGTGTGCACACATGAGTGTACATAGGACATGAGAAAAAGAGAATAAATTATCAGTATACCCAAATCTATGGTTTCAAGAAATATTTTTGTATGTCACATAAAACATGTGAAGTTTGAATTAGGAAACAGGGAGAAAACTAGCCTTTGAATGTGGTATGTACATTTTAATTTTTATATTGCTTAATAACGTTCATTTTCAGAAGGTCCTATGGTGAGGCACCAGCTCCCACTGGGCTTGCATTTGGAGCCCACTTTCATTTTCAGTTCAAATAACTAATGTCCCTCATGCCTTAGCAATAGTTACTGTTCTGCAGGGGGAAGTTGGTGCCCCCAATTTTTCCATCACAGCCCTCCCTTTGAGGTTACTACCGAACAAGGCAAGATTTGTTTTTGTTTCATCAGCTCCCGATAACAGACTATGCCACCCAAATGCCCTGAATCAGCACATTCTGTTGGCCATGTCAGCTATACCTCTAACCCCTACACTACCATGCACTTTTGGGGCTGTATTGGCCTCAGCAGAGGGTATTTGCTAGCTCTTTGCTCCATTGCAAACTCCTCTCCATTGGAGTTCTGGTGCCAGGTTTTATGCACCCTTCTTAATGCTTGTAGGAGCTCTGCTAAATCAGGAATGCATAATTAGGGGCTTCCCGATCACTTCCTTGCACTGCTCATACAAGGTCAGTAATGACAACAATGGTTTCTAGTGACTACTGGATCCAATTTGGTACAGTAAGTAGTCCAAACAAGTTACCCGATATTTGTTGTCCTGTCTTCTTCAGATTTCTCCTTAAAATGCTACTTTCAGCAGCTAACTTCTTATCAGTAATCTTCAGTTTAGCATAAGCTGCCATTTCTCACACCTGTGGATGAATCAGTGAAAAAAAAGCCCAAAACAATGTTCACAATGTGCCTGTAAGAAGGAAATTGCTGCCTCCTCCTTTGTTCTATTGATTTCCACTGTTCTTCACTTACTGACTTAATCTTATCCACAGACTAAGTTGAAATTTCTGCCTGGAGAACCATTCCTCCACTAAAGCAAGCAAATATTTATGATTTATCTGTCAAATCTAGACAGCCTCATGAAAAGTTGCATAGACGAGAGAGACCTTGCTTCTACCCCTTTGGTTTGTGAATCTTTCATAGAATTACACAAATAAGGAGAGAGAAAAAAAATGAACTGAAAATTTTATGTTTATGTAGTAACAAAACCATAAAAATTGTTTGAGGTACTCAGAGGCAGATATAGTCACTAAAACTGCTTTCAAATTACTTTTTGAAATTAAGAAGATTTCAAGTTGACAGAGTCCTTTTAAGATGTCAGATGTTAACTTTTCACTAGGCAAGCAGAAGTAAGCCATGGGAGAGTTTAGAGACGGTTCAATTAACGTGATGTATGTTGTGGGGGGGTGTTTGTTTCATTTGTTTTGTTTCCTATGTAAGTACAGATAGTGTTTCTGGCTGTTGTTAGGTTTCTCTAATTTTTCTCCCCAGTCTTTGAACACTTACAATCTCATAAAAATTACTTCTGAAAATTAAGTAAAAAAATAGGGTGGCATCTTCAACTTGGTATAGTATTTCGGTTCTTCTCTCCAACATACTCTCCCCAACATACACATTTTTTGATGAACATGTTGTTACAAGTCAGTTTGACTCACCTGTGGTAATCAGGGATCCTGGTTTTCTGTGATAAAAAAAACCACAACAATTTTTGGATTAAAAAAAGTAACTCCAAATCCACATTTTGCCGTGATTAAAATTAAACACCATATATATTATATATATGTATACACACACACACACACACACATATATATACGCATATACATACACATATATATACACATATACATACATATATCTATATATATTTATAGATATATATCTATTTATATCTATAATGATATAGATATAAAATTGGAGTTACTTTTTTTTAACCAAAAATTGGAGATTTTTTTAAATCAGAGAAAACCAGGATCCTGGATGTGGGTGTGGAAAGCACGCTATCCAAATTCACTGATGACACCAAGTTGTGGGGTGAGGTGGGCATGCTGGAGGGGAGGGACAGAATCCAGCTAGATTTAGACAGGTTACAGAGGTGGGAGGATGAAAACAGGATGGAGTTCAACGCACACAAGTGCAAGGTACTGCATCTAGGGAGAAGGAATCAGCAACACACCTATAGGCTGGGGAACACCCTTCTTGTCAACACGGTGGCCGAAAGGGATCTTGGAGTCATTGTTGACTCCAGGATGAACATGAGCTGCCCATGCAAGGAAGTGGTCAGTAAGGCTAACTGCACCTTGTCATGAATCCCCCCGGCACCACCTGGGGTACTAGGAATAACATCCACAAATTGTTAGAGAGAGGGTTCAGGCTGGATATCAGGAAGCATTACTTTACGGTTAGGGCTGCTAGGCTCTGGAATGGGCTCCCAAGTGGGGTAGTGCTCTTTCCTACCTTGGGGGTCTTCAAGAGGAGGCTAGACAGATATTTGGCTGAGGTGATATGATCCCGGCACCTGTTCCTGCCTGGGGCAGGGGGTCGGACCTGATGATCTGTTTAGGTCCCTTCCGACCCTAAGCACTATGATACTATGCAATAGATAGATAGATAGATAGATAGATATAGATATAAAATTGGAGTTCCTTTTTTTTTAACCAAAAATTGGGGATTTTTTTCAATCGGAGAAAACCAGGATCCCTGGTGATAACTTACACTATTGGAAAGTGCCTGTGAAAACGGTTGGCTTCTACTGGTTTAAGACACTTAGGAAGAAGGCTGCTTAAGCATCAGTTGCCTGCTTATACTGTATCTGTTTTGGCTGAAGGAGGACATCCATTATGTGAACTGTCAGTCTGACACTGTCCAAAGGACACTGAATTCACTTTAACCAAAACTTAAACATTTCAATATAGCATATATGGAAAAATCATTACTACCCTTTCCTTTTGCATGCAGAGAAATGTTACTGGACATTCTGAAAGATTAGCTGTTGGCAGAGTTTGAACACAGCTCCTCAGCAGGTAAAAGTTTGCATAATTCTACTGAGATCAATAGAAGCAGGGTGATTTACACCACCTAAGAATATGGCTCAAAATTTTAATTTTAATTTTCTTTCATTGTCAAATCATACTGCTTTGTTCTTGTAGAATTGTTCAAAATTGTTGTCACTGTATTTAAAAACTTGTTAAAGAGAGCAGTGAAGCATTTATAATATTTGTACAGAATTCCAACATGTATGCCTAGTATTACATGAAATTGTATCTATTTCTGGGATTTTTAATGTACCCATCACCATAGGCTGTAGGTGCTAATAGCAAATAGAATTACAAAAATGTAGATGAAATGTTGAATCTGACAGGACTCCCTTTAAGTGATATCAGGATTTAAGTTTTTAAGCCATTAAGCTTCACTCCCTCTCCTTTTTAGGACAGTAATTTCTTCCAACTCTAAAGTGCAACACAGACAAGATCTTTCAAGACCTTGGGGCACTTGTAACATGAGTATCCTGCATATCCTATGGTTTAAGTCTGTATGGATTATGCACTGGGCTCAAATGGTTTGATGAAACGAAGAACAAACCATGTATAGTTTGATACAGTTCCTCATACCAAAATGAGGAAACTAAGGTTTCTTTTTTGAAAACCACATGTGCAGTATCTAGGCTGCCTGACCTGTAAAAACAGCAGGAGCGTTGGATTATAACTAAACATTTAAATAAAACAAAAACCAGTTTATACGTGAAATTTGGGTCTGAAGTTTTTCTCCCTTTAAAAAAACCATAACTTTCAAAAAATGTGACAGGTAACTTGTTTGTTCAGAAAAACAATTACAAAAATAAATAAAAGCACCTTCCAAGGGGTCTTTTGGAGTCACAATATTTAATCTTCTCTCATCTACACTCCAATATCCCATAGTTAAATGGTAAACATATTTTAAATTAGTGGAGCATTAAAGATGCCTTACTTCGCAAAAAGAAAGTAGGAGAGTGCCTTCCTCCAGGGTTCAATGTTACATGCATGCTAATCAGAGCTGTATCCTTAGGTAGAGCTGCTCCTGAATTGGCAAAAGCAAATATGTGCCCCTCCCCCAATTTATCAAGAGTAAATACTGCATATCGAGCATACATATAAGACAAATATCCGGTCAAATGTAGGAGATGGGAATTGCTCTGCCAATTAGTAAATTATTCAGATTCTGCTAATGATCCAGTTATTCGACTATTGCAAACTGCCCAGCTATATCTATTGGATAGCTAATAGAAGTTAATAAATAAGTAAAAGTTACCATGAATGAGTGGTCTGTTTAAAACAAATCATCAGAGCATACTGGTTTGGTTGACTGTTTCTCTAGTAATATAAGAATACTTACTTGATGATACAAGGTTAACACTGTACACACACACACACACACACACACACACACACACACACGGTGTTTCATTTTAATAGCAGAAAAATGTGGATTTTGGGTTACTTTTTTAAATCTGAAAATTGGGGAGCTTTGTTTTTTTTTTAAATCAGAGAAAACCAGGATCCCTGTTGATGAGACAACTCCTGTGAATAATGTTACATGTATAGACAAGCATTTGCAAGCTCCAAAACATTGGCAAAAACTTTGCAGTCCTGTAGTCTGTCAAAATCTTTGCAGTCCTATAGGCTGTCAGTTAAAAAGAAGGTAAATTTAGATACAGCTTACAGTAAATCTATTGTTAAAGTTTTATCCTCTATTAATAGTGTAGAAAGCTAATATTTTGATATACCACATTTCATATGTAGTGAAACAACAGAGGCTGTGTCATTTGTTCGGTTACATGTTTCATGAACATTTGAAATTTAAAACAAAAATATAAAAGACTCAAATGTATTTTGTTTTGTAACTAGGTCACCTTCAACTCTTTTTAAATAAAATTCTCAGGTGATGTAAATCTATGAACCTCTATTAAATATAAAGAGCTATGCCAATTGATAATCTATCCAAATATTTTACTTAATATTTTCTACTTTTTTGTAATTCCCCTTTGGAAAATTATAAATAAAACAATTCTTCACTGATTTTTATTCTTTTAATTTCTCATATAATGCTTACTTGTCCCCACTGCCCCACACTTTTATCTTACATAAACTTTTGATTAATGTGGTTCTTATGGCTTACTTCCTAACTTATGCACCATCTCTGCATATCTTTCCATCTGTCTCCACAGATGTGTATCCTTATTTACATACATAAAGGTCTTACTTCTTCTTTCTTGCACTGGTGTAAATTAAGAGTAATGGCTTTGAAGTCAGTCAAGTTTTGCCAGTTTTGAAATGAATGAGAGAACTAAATCAGACCTACAAACCATCAAAGCCAACACATTTTTCTCTTTCTTCTTCATTATTCGTAAGTAATTAGCACCAGAACACTGTAGTCATCCTATCAGATGTTAATGTATCTTTTAGGGTGATGTGGCTGCAGTAATTTAAATCTCTAACTTAATCCTTTCTTTAAAAAATTATTTTTTAATTGTTCAATGTGTAGCTGAACTGACTCAAAGAATGTGTGCTGCTATCTTTTACGACAAGGTAATCAGTTCAAATCCAACCCAGACTGAACATAACTGAAAGAGTGGAGGGAACAGCTGTTCTCTGGCCAATATGGAGCAATGAAAGGAGGCAGTGTCACTGTGTGATTCCTAGTAAACAGGTGTCTACATCACAAGACAAGTGACATTACTTAGCACACTTGTTGGTCGTCTCAGCAAACAGGCCAAAGAATTAATAAGTGACCTCCCCAACATGAGAGGTGGCTCATCAAAGTTAGACAAGTCTGTTGTGAAAAAACTTGTATTGTTTTGCTCTGTATAGTATTCTGGCAAACAGCTTTACTTATAATTTAAGAACAGTGAATTAGCAAACAGAGAAATATCTTGTTGAATTGAATGAAAGGCTTCTTCCATTGCACTTCAGTCCAACTAGTTGAATTTGTTTAAATTTCAGTGGTATACACACAAACTAATGAACAATGTAGTAAACTGGACACAAATAGGAAAAAAAAAAGATTTTGGATCCGATGATGCTCCATTTGCTCCATTTTTTAATTTAAAATTATTTTAGTAGCCTTTTAGCACATGAGGTATCCAGGAAAGAAGACAGTGTATTAAATTATCCACTGATAATTTACAACTATAGAAGCTTTCCAAACAATACTTCACACAGTACTTGATCTCTCTATTTTCTTTCATTTTTCTTTGGCTATACAAAAAGCTTTCAATGTTTTCATTTCAATTATCTGTTCTCCTTGTCTATTTGTTCCTGTGCTGATTCATACAAAATTCTGACAGGAACAAACATGATAAGAGTAATAGGCATAATATATATGGAATATATAGATTCATTGAGACTTTTTGGCTGCTACACAATTGCTTTTTGTAGTATTAAGCAGGCATTTCATTGAGTTTGATTACATTGTTATTCTGGAAGAATAATGCACTGTTATACATCAAACTTTCTTAAGCAACAAACCTCATATCCACAAATAGCCTTATTGACTGCAATAAGCTATCTAAGTACCATTGAGATGATAAATTGTGTGTGAATTGTGATTATGAATATATATTACTGATGTCTGCTCTTTACAATTGAAGAGTTATTTGTTTTCTAACATTTACCCTTCTCATGACAATCCAGGACCTACTCTAAATACCTCTGGAAATGGTAGAAAGAGGGTGCATCTACACAAGATGCTAAGTGCGCAGTAGCCTAATCCTACTGCGCAGTAGCATGTCACATAAAAAACAGTGCTAATACACTACTGCACAGTAGCATCACTAAAATAGTACTAGGCTACTGCATCACTAAAAAGGTGTGTGCCAATGCTAATGCCCAGTAGCCAATTACTGTGCATTGATCTAGTACTTGATTATACTAGTACTAAACTTAATGCACAGTAACTATGATTCATTAATGAATATGTAAATGCACCCAGACTGTCATTGATTTTTTTGTATCAGGCCTAATTCCTTATTTGGCAATGCACCTGAAGTCCTGAATTATTTATAGTAGTAAAATTACTCCTACCTAAGCATATAGTTATTTTCTGAATTGGGAGCTTAAAGACTTGCTTTTTACCCAGACCCTTTCAATAAAGCTACATTTTAAAGCCAAGGGGAGATATGGGACTCTGAAAAGCAGGGTAATTGCGACTGACAAAACCACCAGCAAAGCTCCTTTTGATTTCATTAGTGTAAGATGGGGTCCTTATTGGGACCTGATACACAATTTTAGGTTCCTAACTTTAGGAGAATAATCTTACTGTCCAGAAATGGAATTTGTTTGCATTTAATATTCTAAAGTTTATTTTCATCACAAATATTTTCATAATGTACATTTTTTTCTGGTTTTGTATGTATTTCATTTTTAATATGTTCATTGTATTCATTGCTGTCCAAACAGATGATAAAACATGTTTCCTGACCCAAGGAATTGACAATTTAGTAAAGACAGATGAGAGAGTTCAGACATAGATAGTACATTATAGACTGGTATAAGCTGGAGGTGGTGAAGTACTGGAAAGATCAAAACAGCATAAAATGATTTATTGAGTTAGCATTGTATAAAACCCTCATGATTTATCATCCAAGTGCTTCATTTAAACTACAAATAACTTCTTGCACAACCATTAGCTCTAAGTCCTAGGAATGTGTATATACATGATGAGATAAAAAGAATTATTATGGCATTAACTGAAGGAAATCAAGATCAAAGGTCACTTCCATGACTCTTCCTGAACTAGATTATGCTTTGCATCAAAATATAGTTGATGTCTGCCTCAGTTATCTGGGAAATGTAATGTACAGTAATGATGGCAGTATTTTTATTTTATTGGGATTTACTTTAATTTTATGTAGGAAAAAAATCACCTCAATAATTACTGAATTTGCTTGTCATAGTTCTACAAAAACACAATCTTTCCTTTAGTTTTCAGATCATTATTTTATGAGCTGATGAGGCTGAAGAGATTGTAGCCTGCTTTCCCAGAGACAATGTGTTCCATGTTTTTTTAACAGTATCTATGTAAGATTGGTGCGATAAATAACAAGAAAGTCTCTTTACTTTGAGTCCTGTTGTCAGCTTAGAACATATCCTTGATGTGTTTTATGGTGTATCACCTGTAGAACTGATAAAAATAATAAAAGTGTAAAACGATACTTTTTAAGATTAAAAACCAAAAATTGTTGTTTTCCCCTTTGCCGGTGAAATTGCAATGTGTCCAGTTTGGGGCCCCTCACTTCAAGAAATATGGACAGTTTGGAAAGAATCCAATGTAGATCAGGAAAAATGATCTGGGGCCCGATCTGGGAGACAAGACCTATGAGGAAAGGCTGAAAGAAGATGGGGGTGGGGTTTGACAGCAGTCTTCAAATACCTGAAATGTGATTATAGAACGGATGGAGATGGGCTTTTCTCTGTGGCCACAGGGGACAGCACGAGGAACAATGGCCCCAAGCTATAGCAAGGGAAATTTAGGTTGGCGATCAGGAGGAACTTTCTGACTATGATGGTGTTCAAGCATAAGAACAGGCTACCGAGAGTAGTGGAATCTCCATCCTTGGAAGTTTTCAAGAGCAGATTAGATGAACACTTGGCTGGGATAGTTTAGTCAGGAAAGATCTGGACTTGAGAACGGTCCTGACTAGATGACTTTGTGGGGTCCCATCCAGCCCTCCTTTCCTATGATCTATGATCCTTTAAACATAATAAAAAAAATCATATATATGATCACATCATATACATAAATCATGTGTGCATATACATATATATATATATATATAAATCAGCATTAGTTATGCACATCTTTATGGATATTTACTTATTCTTATGAGGCTTTTGCTCTCTTATGTAGGCAACTTAAAGTCTCTGGAGATCCCTGTACATGAGGCACAGCTTCCCTTTCCTGTCTACTTTTAACCCAGATGTGCAGACAAACATTCAATGGAGTATGTAGTGCAGCATCTTGCACTAAAAAATAAAATCGGTGATACCTAAGATACAACCATGCAGAGTCATTTACAAATTAGACCCAGAAACCTGGCTACTTCTCAGAAGCCTATTATTACATAAAACAGTTAAGTAAAGCAACTGGAAGGTGAGGGTGTGAAGAAATCGCTCTTTTCATCTGCCTCCCTGCTCTGAGTCTGCCCAGCTTCTTCTTTCAAACTCTGGCTGCTGGATCCACCTGGTCAAGCTGGGTGACAAGGTTGTGAAAATTCCATAAGGAAGGGGGAGCTCACTTTTCCTTTCCCATGAGTTTTTCCTGGTCTCTCTACCTGAGGATTGGTCTGCATCCAATACTGCCTGTTTCTGGTTGGGACTTAGTGATGAGGTCACAAAAGCTTTAAAAAGGGGTCACTCCATTTTGGAAGGGGAAGTCATTTTGAAATAAGCAATAGGCCTCCAGAGCATCATTGGTCTCTGGACGAACATGTGAGTAACTTACTTGAAATTTAGCCAGTAATTTAGGATTAAGTGAACTAGACACCTATCAAAAGGGCCAACAAGACCTTTCTGCTTTGCTCAAGTAGGTTTTCTTTGAATTCTCCATTGTTTTGTATTCCTTTCTCACTCTCTCCCTCTTTGATCAACAAAGCTATCTGTTATAGCATGCCTTGCTGTAAATGCTTATGAGGGTGAGACTAGCCTTTAAAGCCCCCTTTGCTCAGCTGGCTAAGGTGGGTGTGGCTTTATACTTTCCTCCCATGCAGGAGACTACTTATGAATACTTCAGGCTAAAACAAGCACACCAAAATACCATGGTGGGATAAGCACCCCCAAGGTTAACAGGGTCTATGTACCCTGGGCTGCACAGAGCCCTAACAAAGACCAGGGCCCGGGTGGTGGCGGTGGTTACCCCAGGCTTGTGGGTGTGCTCCAGGAAGGGTTGGCCAAACGTAGGCACCCCAGAGGATTCACCTGAAGCATGGTTCTTAGTCAGACGCAGTGAGACAGGTGTCTTAGCACATGGGTGCCCTGTACTGGCCCGCCACAGAGGGTATGTACAAACGTACCTCTTTGCAGTTTTATAAGAGTAGAGAAGAGTGTGCACATCAGTTACTGTGATACAACTGCTACATCTGCATGATCCTGTAGCTAAATGATCTTAAATTTGAGCTTGAATGAAGCAGGTTGGAATGGTTTTACTACAGCTGTATTGCTAAGGAATATTGCAGAAGTGACAGTTGAATCATAAAAGCTTACATTAGTATCCTTTGATATTGATAACATTGTCACATCTTTCTGTATCCTGAGACTGTGGTTTTGAGACTTTCCCAACAACCTTCCACTGTAATTACCACACTTTCTGTGGAAGTAGGTACCATTTCCTAATACTGGTGTATAGCTCCTACCATGGATTTGTCTGATTATTTATTTCAATTTATCACATATAAAATGGTGATGTCTGAATCTAGGTACCAAATAGTTTTAAAAATAAAACATACCAAAGCTTCCAATCATACTTGATTTAGGATCCTGGTTTCTGTTGTATTTTGCAGTTTCCGAGGACTTAAAGTCAAAGGAAAGGCTAATATATGCAGGCTCAATGAGTTCCCTTTAACTGATGCTGGCTTCTACTTACCTCACTGTCTAGATCCAAAATAGGGTATATATTTCTCTGCATCTAAAGAAGATGGAGAATGCCAGATTTTCCAGTATGTGGTGCCAGCTTCTAGGCAACATAAATTAAGAGAATATTACCCCACTGCTTGGAACACTGCAATAATTCATAAAGATTTTATTTAAGAATTTGATTCTGTTCCTCAATGTCTCCATGGATCAGCCTTTGAAAAAATATATTTTCTGCTTCTGAGAGTTCTTGTTCTGTGAACTACACTGACTTTGAAGGCTGCATCTGTTTTTTTCAATGGCTGGTCCAGAACTGTGGAACTCTTTGCTTGAAACAACAAATTGATTATGGATCTCACCATATTTACAGCAAAGTACAGAATATTTTCCTGAATAAAGGCTCTAAAACTATCTCCATGTGGCTAGAGAGAAAAGATGAAGAGATAATTTGTAGCTCACTCTTATTTCAAACAAATCAGTTTTCAGGAACCCAGGATTGTCTTATACCTATGTTCCTTACCTGCAAAATTAACTAAAATTGGCTTCCTGTCTCATTTCCAGCCATTATAGAAATCTCTTATCTGGGTTTAGCTTCATATGAGAATGAATCTTTGACTTTGCCTTTGGTAATTATCTAAGTTTAAGGGAGAGAAATCGTTTTAGTATCAGATTCTATTCCACCTATTATGTTTCTAAGTGAATTTAGGCCCTGAAGTGTGATTCTGTTCCACCCTGTTCAAGTCTCTTAAAATCCATTAGTGCATCTACTTTTGTAACACACTGAGGTCACACAACATCATTTTGAGACTGTGTCACAAAAAAAGCAGAGAGGAGATGGACCCACCAGCACCTTTTGTATCAACAGTTTTTTAGGAATTAGAGCAGGGTTGAATTTAAGCACCTCAGTCTACTGGCCCTGAATCCTAAGGTGGAACATTTTGTAAACTTGCAGACTTCATATGTATTCCTTGTCACAACCCAAAGTTGTGGTTTTTCTCGTTTGTGTGTGCTTCGGCATCGCTAAACATTGTTCCCGCCAAATTGCAGCTCTTTTGCATGGTGGAGTGTTCTGCTGCAACAGAGAACCCGCGTGCAGGAGCTTTTCCCGCCAGTTCTGTAGCTTTCTTTGCATAGTGCATTTCTTTTGCATTATAGTAATGCGCGATGCAAGGAGTCCCTGCCATTTGTATTAGGATTCGCGCCACATTATTGGCCAGTCTTAATGTAGGCACACGTGGCGGCTAGCTATTGGCTTGCTAGCCGTATAAAAGGCTTGGGTGGTTTCCGCCCAAATCGGAGAGAGAGAAAGAACGTGGAGTTCGGGAAAGGAGAGTGCTCTAAGCACTGCTGATCCATACGAACCCAGCTTTTTCCTTAAGAGGGCAACAGAGGTTTAATTTGTCGAACCCACGGAGCTTCAACAACTCCGCAGGACTTATTTACCATCCCCTCGGAGCCTTAACGACTCCGAGGCAACTAACCTCTAGCATCTCCCCGTCGCCGATCGCAGCCCAGACGTATCCCTATCCTAAGGACC
>NW_005842764.1:633952-650335 GCF_000455745.1 Alligator sinensis
GGAAGAGAGCTCGCACATGGCGACCCAGGCGAGATCGGAAGTCGGCCCGCACATTCCTGTCTGTAGGTAAGCATTTTTATTACTTTTTTGTGTTTCTCATTGGTTTTCACTCTTTTTCCTTAAGTGATGGCATTTTGACAATTACATCCTTCTTTCCGGAAAACAAGTCACATGTTTCTTGCTTCTTTTCACAAATACTTTTAAAGTACCTGTGAAGGAAAAACAGGTCAAGAACTCTGGGCTTACCTGGGGAATGGAAAAATCCACTTTCTTCAATGAGCTCTCTGATGGAAGCTGAAAGAAAGAGTGAAGGGGTTTTATGATTTCTGAGGGCTGGAAAACAGACAGAAGGGGGGAACTCCACTCATTACCCAAGTGAAGAACGTGCTCAGAGGCAGGAAAGCTTTTTTCAACCATGGACAAGCCTTTCTCCCAGAACAAGATATCAGTTATCACATTCTTTCTTCTTGAAATGTGCTGGGCTGTTATGATGAATTTCTTACACTGACAAAACTTCCAAATTCTGACTGGTAAAAACAAATTTGCTTCGATTTTTTAAAATAAAAAATGGTTGTAATTGATTTCATAAACTATGCCATTTGGTTTATTAGAAGAATAAAGACACATTATATTCTCCTTTTACTTATGCAAACTATTATGCAGGCCTGTATACATGCTGGTGGACTCACCTGCTCTGAATCCTGTTTCTTATCTATACAAAGGTAATATCCACCTTTTTCTTCTTTCTCTATTCTTTCAGGAAGAGGAAGCATTTAAAAGACCAGAGCCTGCATAATTAACTAAAAGAGAGATAGAAGTGGTTTTGTTTGGAGTTTTTTTTTCTTCTCTATGTGTTCTCATCCAATGTAATTAATGCAGACTTTTGAAGTTTAAGGATTTAACACTTAATTTACATTTGATAGTTGCAATGCAGCCATATATTTATGATTTCCTGTTTTACTAAGCCTAAACTGGCATAATGACATGGAACAAATATTTGCCAAGAGCTATAAATAATATTTTCTTCTTAAAAATATACGCTGTCATCATGAGAAATTTCTTTAGGCCACTGAATAAAATGCATGTAAATACAGGACAAAGTTGCCAATACTCTGAACAATAGCACTACTCTTTACTAGTAAATGTTTTCAGCATTTGACTCAAAATGATGAATGTGAAAAGGTTTGTGTATTACTCTTTTTCAATGTATGCATCTATTTCCTTTCTCAGGAGGCTGATACTGATTGCATGCTACGTTCTACACTTGCTAGCCTAACAATTTCTTTATGACTACAAAATTAATGTGAGAGAGACAAAACATTTTACACATGGACCTCCCATTCATTTCAATATGTGTTTGATGTTTTTAACTTGTAAAAGGATCAGGCCTATAGGTCTGAATAGTTTTAGGATCCAATTCTGCAATTTATTTTGAACAGATGAAGCCCCTTGCAATTCTCTGGATGCCCATTTCTAGAGGTGTAGGGGCTTAAGCAAGCAAAACAAGTTGCAGCAATAATATTTTAGCCCCTAAACTTTCAGATACACATGTGTTTGGAGTTGTGTTTCTAATACGCTCACTGAAGCAAATGGGAATATATCCATGTGGTTAAGATCAAGTACATATTTAGTGCTTGCAGGCACGCTTGCCCATCTGAAATTTGAAATTTGAAAATTTCAGATTCTACCATTTTGACTTCACTACTTCAAGTTCTTAAGCATTATAGTAATGATTTTACCAAACCAAGTAAAACCACTGTATTTACACAAATATAAGACGAGGTGTTTCCCTCAATCAGCATGGGGAAAAAGCTCCCTGTCTTACATTTGCATACAAAAACACTTCATTAAATACATTGTTTACCATTAAACAAACTGCTGCCAAAAGCAGCATGTTCTCAGCAATGGAGACCAACTTTGAAGGGGCGTTTTCTCCCTTCTGAGAGCCACTCTCTCTCTCTCTATATATATGTAGAAAGATGGTGTTTCACACAGCCCTAATATATATATATATATATATATATGGAAATGATGGTGTATCTATAATACTATATATTAGGGCTCTGCAAAACACCATCATTTGTTTCGACCGCTGTTTCGATGTTTTGCCCACAGGCAATGGACATAATGAGGAATCATGAAAATCCCTAAAACCTTGTCATATGTTGTCTGATTTGAATGCAAGTTGCAGAGACGGTAGCCCCTTCTGATAGCATGAAGCCTACCACGTTTCAAGGAGATAGGTGCAGAGGTTTCTCAGAAACTGCAGCTTAAAATGTTGAAAGCAAAACTCGTGACATTTGTTGGCAGCGGCAGCCTCGTCATCTGGGTGCAGATCCGGGGGCCCACACCCCCGGGAGGGCTGTGGGGCTGTGCTGGACTCCTTCCGGGGGTGCAGGGCCCCGGATCTGCGCCAGATGACAGGAGGCTGCCACTACCGCCTGGAACCGGTGCTGGGCACAGCCCACACCCAGCACTGGGGAAGACAGATGTTGCTACTAGCCCCAGGCAGCAGTGGCAGCCTCCTGTTATCTAGGTGCAGTTCCATGGCCCTGCACTCCATGGAGGGCTGCAGGGCTGTGCTGGACTCCTCCTGGGGGTGTGAGCCCCCAGAACTGTGCTAGATGACAGGAGGCTGCCACTACTGTCTCGGACCAGCACTGGGAAGCTCCGAGTGGTTGTGCAATGACTCTGCTGCCCCATGGAGCTCAGCCTGGTAGCAGGAGGCAGAGTGAAGCCCCAGCTCTCCCTGCTTTCCACTGCCAAGCTGCGCTCTGAGCACTCCGCAGCCCCATGGGGCTCAGCCCAGTGGCGGGAGGCGAAGCACTGCCCTAGCTCTCCCCACCTCCCATCACCGGGCTGCACTCCGAGTGGCTCCACAGTCCTGTGGAGCTCAGCTTAGTGGTGGGAGGCAGACTGCAACCCTAGATCTGCCCACCTCCTGCTGCCAGGCTGAGCTCCATGCGTCTGGCAGAGCTATTTGGAGTGCAGCCTGGTGGTGGGAGGTGGGCAGAGCCAGGGCTGCTCTCCAATTGGCTCTGCCAGTCACACGAAGCTCAGCCCATGGGGCTACAGAGCTGCTCAGAGCGCAGCCCTGGCTTTCCCCTGCCTCCCACCACCAGGCTGCTTTAAAACTCTAAACGTTTTGAGTGCTCTTGTTTCATTTTGATGCTGTTTCAAAGCTTTTTGTTTTGTTTCAATGTTGCTGTTTCAAGCTTGAAATGCATCAAAACAGCTTTGAAATGAAGCACTTGGTGACATTTTGCACAGCCCTACTATATATATATATAGAGAGAGAGAGAGTAATGTTTTTTTTTTAATTACAGAAAAATGTGTATTTGGGGTTACTTTTTTTTTTAACTGAAAATTGGGGACTTTTTTAAACTGGAGAAAACCAGGGTCCCTGTATATAAGTAGGTGCAAAAGTGCTGTTTAAATGTACGTTTATAGAGTACCTATGCAAAAACTTGCAGCTATTTAAAAAAAAAGCAAACTTTATCAAGTTTGCGGTGCGATGCGGCGGCTAGTAAAGTGACCAAAACGCTGGCTTGCATCCATAGATGCTTCTCAAGCAAATCCCGGGACGTCATTCTCCCCCTGTACTCGGCCTTAGTGAGGCCGCAGCTGGAGTACTGTGTCCAGTTTTGGGCTCCACAATTCAAAAAGGGTGTGGAGAAGCTTGAGAGAGTCCAGAGAAGAGCCACGCGCATGATCAGAGGTCAGGGAAGCAGACCCTACGATGACAGGCTGAGCGCCCTGGGGCTCTTTAGCCTGAAAAAGCGCAGGCTCAGGGGTGATCTGATGGCCACCTACAAGTTTATCAAGGGTGACCACCAGCATCTGGGGGAACGTTTGTTCACCAGAGCGCCCCAAGGGATGACGAGGTTGAATGGTCACAAACTACTTCAAGATCGTTTCAGGCTGGACATAAGGAAGAACTTCTTTACTGTCCGAGCCCCCAAGGTCTGGAACAGCCTGCCACCGGAGGTGGTTCAAGCGCCTTCATTGAACACCTTCAAGATGAAACTGGATGCTTATCTTGCTGGGATCCTATGACCCCAGCTGACTTCCTGCCCTTTGGGCGGGGGGCTGGACTCGATGATCTTCCGAGGTCCCTTCCAGCCCTGATGTCTATGAAATCTATGAATTCTGAATGAACTAAGTCTACGGGTATCTATAGAAATTTACTACAGGCATGCTTATTTTAAAGTCAATGTTTTCAACTTTCAGCTTCACTTCCATGTGCTCAGGGAGAGCAGGGTTGGGAGGCAGAGGGCAAGAGGACCACCTGACCCCTCCAGATTGAATTTCCCTGATGTAGCAGTGGGAGGGGGACAAATTCAAGGGAAGCCTCCAATGATTAGATTCTATACCTGGAAAATTATAACAAAGTTATACATTTTCCATATATAGAATCTAATTATTGGGGGATCATCTTATAGTCAGGGTCACCTTATATTTAAGTAAATACAGCACTTATTTGTAAACTGGTAGATTTATGGCTAAGCAAATCTAAAGTCTTTTAAGGACATATTTGATCAAGAATTAGTATCTCTGGGCTTTAAATGTTATTTCTAATTGTTGCTGTTTTCCTTGGTTTCCTCTCATAGTATAGTTTTATAGTGTTCAGCATTTTATTTGGGTCCCTAAACAAATTCCTTGTTTATAAAGGACATTTACTTCATTTATTCTTCAAGAGAGAAAATGTTCTTGGAATACATTGCAAGACACATGCCTTATAACAGAAGTGGCTGACTTGCGGTACTGGTACCACAAATAGCATGGGCAGCCTCTGCATGTGGCATGCAGGAGATTGGGGAAGGGACAGGAAACACAGTGGCAGATAGGGCAAGGAGAAGAAAGCAGAGCACCAGATCAGGCAGGAAGCACAGGGAAGGGAGCAGAAGCTTGGTTAAGGCATACAAGTTATGAAGCATACAGCCAAACAACTAAATTAAGTAAAGAAAAGGGGCACTTGGTGCTGAGCTAATTTCTGGTTTGCCAGAAAAAAAAGTTGTCCTCCTACTGCCTTGTAGCATTAAATATGGGAAAACAGACTTGTTTGAGCTTCCCTCTGGAACACCAAAATAAGCTCTTTCTTCTTCATCTGGAAAAAACATTTGGTTATTTGCCTATTCAAAGTATGAGCACATCCTTTTTCCTTTTACTTGCACATTGCTTTGAATCAGATTTGACTATCAAAGTGATAGCATTGTACCTATGGGAAGAATAAGAAACAATAATACACAAAGCTGAACTGTGGACATACAATGCATGCTTAATGTATGTTAAAATTCTGTTACAGTGACAAGCAAGTATAATTAACAGGTTCACAGAAAACAATATTTGTGCCACATTAAACCATTCAATAGGGCATGTGCAGCCTTCAGGATAGTTTCAGAATTGACCACAATGCAAAACACATTAAAATAAACTGTTTTTCCCCTTTCCAAATTGAAGGTAGATACTCAGCATCTTTGGAAATCTATCCACGTGCACCTTGCCTGGATAATGGAATCGGGATGTCAGTTCTAATCCTGGCTCCAACACTGACTCACTCTGGACTTGGACAAGTTGCTTGTTTTCCATATTATCATCATCATATCAGTGACCTGGAAATTAAATCTTCACATTTGCAGATGATACTAAATTATTCCGGGTAGTCAAATCTCAAACTGACAGCGAGGAGCTGCAGAAAGAATGGGAGATAAACTTCAGTGTCAACAAAAGCAAGGTAATGCAGATGGAGAAATGAAACCTTAGCTATACATACACAGCGCTGAATTTTGAACTAGCTGTTACAACTTAGAGACCTTGGCTGTGTCCCCATGAGTGGGAATGTGCACTTTGCAGCACCTCAAAGGCTTTTGAGGCACCACAAAATGCATATAGAGAATGTGAATTGGCTCGCCCCATTGCATTTTTGCAGCGCAGCAACAAAATTAGATACCAGGAACTGCCGGGGCACATCCAGATAAGCATGGATGGGTAGTATGCAGCATTGCAGACCCATCTCCAGTGCTGTACACTGCACATGCAGGAGTTCCACACAGTGCTAATTTGCAGTGAGGGGCATGTTTTGACCCTGGGAGATCCCGGGGTCAAAAAACCCTGCACCCATAGGACAGCACATAGGGTGGCAGTATGTGCTACCCAAAACTGGAGCCTGGCTGACCACAGCCACATTATGGCTGCCAGCTACGCTCCTTACTGTAGGATTGCTGTGACTGCAGCTCCTGGAGGCCCCAGGACCCCAGGTAAGGCTGCTGGAGCCAGCACAGTTGCTGGCCCCAGCCCCCACACCCCACCCAGGGCAACATGCCACATGCCAGAATGTGCATGGCACAGGCATTTCCTGGGGATAAGTAGCAGCAGCACACATTGTGCCACTGCTGTTTGTCCCCAGGGAAACACACGTTCCTGATTGTGGGGATGTGCTCCTGCTGTCTAAAAAAATGGGGCAAAAAACCCCAGCATGGCACATGTGGCAGCAGTGTGTGCTGCCTGAAACTGGAGTCTGGCCAACCACAGCCATGCTCCAGCTGCCAGTCAGACTCTACATGCCCAGATCAACACCACTGCAGTCCTGGGAGGCCCGTAGGATCCGAGGTAGGAATGGCCCCAGCCTTCCTACCCCACTCGGGGCAATTTGCCCTGCACCCGAGCACACATGCAGGTTCATTCCCGGGGGACAACTAGCAGCAGCACTAATATGTGCCACTGCTATTTGTCCCTGGGAAAACACATGTTCCCACTTGTGGGGATGCACTCCTTGAAGTTACTGTAGATAGTTTTCTAAAAACATCAGATCAATATTCACCTGTGACCAAAAAAAGCCAATAAAACATTGGACGTTATTAGGAAGGGAACTGAAAAAAACCCACAAAGAACATAATTATGCCACTACAGAAATCTATGGTGAACCCATGTCTTGAATACTGTGTGCAGTTCTGGTGTCTGCATGTCAAAAAAGAATGCAGTAGAATTAGAAAAGGTACAGAAAACGGCAACCAAAATGACCAGGGATATGGAGCAGCTGCTATACCAGGAGAGACTAAAAAGGATAGGGCTCTTTAGTTTGGAAAGGACAAGGCTACGCAACCGGGGGGCGGGGAGGAGAGAAGCAGGGAGAGGATATGATAGAAGTCTATAAGATAATGAAGCATGTGCACAAAGTAAACAGGGAACTGTTATTCACCAAGACCCAGAATAGTTTTTACTAGGGGGCATCCAGTGATATAATCAGGAGACAGCTTGAAAACTAACAAGAGAAAGTACTTTCTATGAGGCACATATTTAACTTGTGGAGCTCATTATCACCAGACATCCTGGTTTTCTCTGATTATTTTTTTTTATCAGAGAAAACCAGGATCCCTGATTATCACAGGTGGTTGTAAAGGCAGATAGTATAGCCAGCTCCCGAAAGGGACTAAACAAATTGATGGGTGATAGACCTATTAATAGTTATTAAACAGAACAGTCAGGGATGTATCATCTGGTATCTCTAAATCGATAACGATAGATGCCAGGGAGGGTAATGAGCACAACACAGGTAAGTTTAGATATATTAAGTTTTATGCTCTTCTACAGCATCCACTCCTGCCACTGTTGGAGACAGAACACTGGGCTAGATGGACCATTGGGCTGCATCCAGATGTATAGGGGCATGCACTTGCAGTGGCAATAGTACTTTTTGCCACAGCACACACCCCTGCATGTGTGGTTTGGTGAGGGACAAATTGTTCCACTTCAGGCAACCTGCCCTTGCCTGGCTCTTCCCAACTTTCAGCATTCTGGAGGAGCCAGGGCACAACTGCAGGAGTGGAGATGCTCTGGCCAGCAGCTAGAGTGGTTCCCCAGAGGTCCAAGCCTGTCTTCTGGTGAATGTTCCTGTCCTGTACACCACATCATTTTTTCCTGGTTTTTTGTTTTTTGGGGGTTTTTTTGCTGTCAGGATTTCCCAGTAGCATATTTTGGCCCTGCACTGCAAATTTGGAGCATGGGGTATGTTTTAACATTTGCTGTGTGTGGTTTCTGGTGCTGCAAAGAGGTTTGCAGCACCACAAACTGCACGTTCCTGCATGTCTGGATGTGGCCTTGGTTTGACCCAGTATGGCACTTACATTCTTTATGTTCTTATCTGTTTTCCTATTAGTAAAATGGAGTAAATTATACTTCTTTGCAGAGAAGTGTTGAAAAGCATAATGTGAGATTCATTCCAGCACATGTAGCCTAGCAAATCATTCAGGCTCTGTTCAGACTAAGAAAAATGTGGGGGGGTTTCAGTTTAGCTAAACTGAGCTGGTTTAATTGCCATTTTCAATTGGGTTAACATCAGTGTAGGAAGTTTAATACTTTTTCATCAATTACAGCAAGTCAACGTATAGTTTGGGTCTGGTTTTTCTAGTCTAGACAAGGTCTTATTTTAAAGATACTTTGCGTCCAAAAGTTTGTCTAACATGTCTTCCAGCTATACAGTTAATCCAATAAAAGCTATCACCAAAAATATCCCTTGCTTCTCACATGTTTCCTGGACCATCACAGCTACATAACACTCCAACCCTGCTGACCCTTAACAGATTAGAGGATTGGACTGACTTTCCTTTCATAATATAAAATGCCATTGCAAATAGAGCCACCTTATCATAGCTTTTTTAATGTTCTCAGTTTCCCTGTATCTAAACAATATTTTATGTACTTAGACTGTGGATAATATGGTATATTATATGGAATATATGGAATATTTCCTTTTTGACTGTGAGCTCCCCTATATTTTCCAAATATATCATTTGGGATTTTGAAAGAATGTTAAAATTGTGAGTAATATTGCTCACTGAAGAAATGGTTACTAGGGTAGTATAATCCTGTATAAAGTGTCACAAGGTTAAACAGCTATGTGCAAAGCAGAACAGATACTCTGCCCCAAAGAGCATGCATTCTCAGCCAGACAGGAGATCTGAACACATCATGGAAAAAGTTAAGATAAGAGTAGATGCCAAAAGGGTAACAAGATTCTGGGGAGGTGTGAACTTTAAAGAAAGATTAGAGAAACAGAAAAAGAAACAGGATTCTTGGCAAGGCTGCTCCGTGTCGCATAAAAGAAGGCACACAGCTGAGAATGGGTGAAAGAGAACAAGGGAAAAAGAGGGTTTTTCTTCAGTCCTAAAAAGGCTCAGTTTTACCTTGAGGTATTTAACATATATGAGCTACCCTGAGATAAAAAGCAAAGAGAGGACCAAAAGGAATCAGAACTCATGGTAAAGGCGATATCTTTTATTAGACCAGCTTTTGGGCACAACCATGCACTTCAGGCATAGAACCACGCACTTTAGTTTCATCCTGAGATAGACTTGCCAGTGACAGCCCTTATATCCTGGCCAGGGGTCCACCAAGGCAAGTTTACCTTATGGTAAAATGAGCGTCTAGCCTTAACCTTTACTGTATTTTTACTTCAGGACAGCTCATGCTCATTAGTTGCCTTGAGATAAACAAACACAAAAAGCACCTTTTAAAGAATAAAGAAAAGCCTGCAAAGTAAGACAGGAAAAAGGATATAGTCTTCTCACACTGGACAGTAGCTCACTGTTCATCTCCAAAGCCATAGCAAGTTGCCAGCTGATCAAACCAGGCACCATATAATACAGGGGCGGGCAATTTTTGGGGGCAGCAGGCCATTTACTGAGCCTTGGCAAGCCATCGAGGTTGCATGACAGGCAGCCGGGGCAGATAAATATTAATTTTCTAATTTTTTTATGGGTCCTGTGGGCCAGATAGAATGGCCTGGCAGGCCGCATCCGGCCTGCAGGCCACATTTTGCCCACCCTGATATAATATATGAGTGTTTTCAAGTAAGAGCTTGATGAGGCTATGTCATAGTCCATGAGAAATTTTGAGGACTATTGGCAGTAGTATATTGGTAGTAGTATATTGGCTCAGAAAGTCTGGGAACTACTGAGATTGAGAATTCAGGATGACATAAAGACATGGACAAGCAATTTTGAGATAAATGGGGATTTGGGGATGAACTGTAAAGTAACTGTATTTTGAGAGACCGAATACTGGCCCAGAGAAGAGAATAAGCCAGCCATGAGACCTCAGCTTTCATTGTGGCAGACCCTATTGAGGGTGAACAGAGGCTGAATTGCTGGGATTTGAGGGGATCTGTATGAAGTGAATTAGAGCGAGAGAGGCAGGTGGTAGCACAGTGTGCAGCTGATTGTGGCCTGGTGAGGTTAGCTTGGGCTGGCTGGGTTATTCCGTATGGAAAGGAGGTCAAAGCAGATTCCAGAGGGAAACCAACAAGAGTTGATTGCTTTGGGAGGAAAAAGCATCTGGGGAGTCCCCATGCAGCCTTGCTTTGCCCTTGGCCACAATTCCATGTACATAGAGCACAGTTGTTGTTGTTTTTATTTAATACCTTTTGGGCTTGTGCTACTTCTCTGGTATTTCAGATAGTTGCTGCTGCTTTACAATCCCATGCAAGCAATTAACAAATTCAGTTTTTTATCAAGATCAGGCTTTCATGAGTCCTAATTTATTTGGGTTTATGTATTTCAGAGAAAACAGCTTGCTTTGCCTAAATACTGTGAGCTGCACAGTCTGCCCTGAGGCAACCAAATCTAAAGCCAAAGAGGGATGCACCCTTCATATTCTGCTAATTGATTGGAGGGGCAAATGATCTATAGGAAAAGTTGCATCATTAACTTAATTGAGGGCAAAGCCTAATTAGAGGGGAAACAAAGTAGACAGAGCCAGAGACACAGCAGGCCTTCATATGAGATATCAACAAACAGACATTTGTAACTAAAACCAGACAGCAACTCCAGTGCTTCATTTACATCTTCAGTTTCAACGTGAAAACATTTACAGTGATTGTGTTGTGAATATGAGAGTTTGGGAAGAAGGAATGCAAAAAGTTAACAGAGCTAAACTGAAATCAGTTTGTTTAGCTTTATATAAAAACATCAACTGACTTGTTAATTAGAAAAAAAAGCTGTAACAAACTAGTTGGAATTACTGCTTGTGGTTATTTTCACGTGATTCAAATTTATTTGAACTCTAAATTCCTAAAAAAAGTCCAACAAGATTACTTAGGACAATATTACTTCAGCTACACCACAGAAAGGGCATAAATGAAGATATCAAGCTTCTTTTTCATACTTTTCTACTGTAAACATATCAACTATATGCAAACTTTTTTTTCTGGTAACTCTTAATGCCCAGGCAAAAGGATCTCCGCAGAATCACTAGTTTTTAAATTGTGAACTAGTCGTGTTTAAATTGTAGAGGCTTAAGTAGTTTAAACACTAGTTTAATATCTACACTAAAACAGGTGGTGGCAGTCTTTTTAGGATAGTTTCCACTGTGTTTTAGGGGCTTTTTTTTTGGCGGGCATTTCCACTTTTTTTCCAACTTCAGGAATACAAACAAAACCTTTTCATAAGAAAAGCCACTTAAGTGAAATGAGGAATGCAAGCAGACATGTTTTGGCTACAGTGCTAGTCTTTAAAGTGCATAGGTATTATTACACAATTCAACTGCAGTCACATTGGCATTATGCATTTTTTGTGAAAACTGGGACCTGTGCCCATATCCTAAAATATATACAAGGTTCCTATGAATATATATAACTAACTAAAGTGTATGTAGAAATGTTAATAAATAGAAAGAATGAGGGAACCTTCCAACAAAATCTAACCTATGTTATACATTAATCAACTAAAATTTTGTTGAACTGATTACAGTTAATTTGGGCTTTACTCAGCTAGGGAAGAAATATAGCCCTTCTGTGTATTAGGGAAAAATATGATGACATAAGGCATAGAATTATTAATAGTTTGCATCTGCAGAAACCTCAAACTTTATTGCATCAAAATGCTTACTGGGAAGCACAGTTAGTAATTTGTTGAAATGGAGCAGGGTGTGGGTTGCGGGGAAGGGGGTGGTGCATATTATTCTCCATTCTTTCTCCCATTCCTGTATCTCTTGCCTCAGCTCTCTTTCCACTGCATGCAGTTGTGGGTGACAGCACAAAAACTAGGATAGGATCTGTTTTGCTAGAACCACTCCATTCTCCCCTCTACCCTACCCCTCAGTCAATTTAAGGGTCTTTTCTCAGGACAAGCCTAGTGCAAGCCATTGATCCAACAAAGATAACATACAGGCTCGGCTGTAATTCAAAGTCTTGGAAATAAACCTTGAAAACATAGGTTGTGTAGAAGACAGGAAGAGAGTCTATAGAGTACAGTATTAGTAATTATCTAGATCATGTAACAGGGAACATTAAATACATCTAAAGTCAGCATAACAAATGCATATTGTGTCATTCTTACAGCTAAAAACCCGCAGGGAAGATCTCTTTTTAGTTCTTTTGGAAAATATTAGCTGTAAGCTCATTGTGAAGGGAAAATGGAACTGATAAAATTATAGGTTTCGAGACAGCATAAATGACACCCACCCTATAGGAGCAGTTTTTCTTGTTTCAGCTTTGTAGTAAAGTTTATTGTAAACTAGGTAATAAGAGGAAATCCTACTTGGTCTGTACTATAGTACAATACCTAAATGCTAATGCATTTCTTATCACCTGTCACATCCCCATGAATGCATCATTGTGTACACACTTTTGGATCTAGGACAGAATCATTAATCTTTGTTAAAAAAAAAAAACAGTGGTTAATTATTTGTTTCAACATATTGCATCTAAAACATCCTCCTCATTAAATCAATCATGAAACAATGACAGTATCCTAATTGAACTACTGAGAAATAGAACATTGTTACAAAATATGAACAGAGAGAAACTACTGAATCCTTATTTTAATTATAAATATATAAACTCTCCTTTTGTAGTGAAAATCATCTACCTGGAAATATCAGACAGGTTGTTAAAAACTAGTTTATGAATGGCTGCATATAATCATAGGCTAGGTAAAGACATTCAAAAAACCCAAGGTGGAATCAAAGTTATGCAGTTTTCTGTAAGTGGCATAGTTTAGATTGGTAGTGAACAGAAAACACATTTGCCTTTTGCTGGGGGTATAGGGTGAAAATCTTAGACCAGGCCCTGCCATTTTTGAACCAGACTGTATGTGCCAAACTTTTGTTCTGTTACAGGTATAGACAGGTTTCTGATCACTTATACCGGTAAAAATATAATGTCTGTCCCTGGCCATAGAGGATAAAGTTTTCTTTAGTTACATTGGCTAGGGACAGACATTACACATAAACAGATTTAAGTGACCAGAAAATGTTTTAAACCTGTAACAGAATAGACATTCAGTGCTCATAAACCAGTTTCAAAATGGCCAAAACCAGTCTGAGATAAACCTGGTTGAATGCAGTATCAGATTTAACTGATTGGGCTCAAACTGGTTTATGCAATGTCTGCCCTAGACCCCTTCCTGGTTTAAGTTAAACCAGAGTCCTCCAGCATCCCAGCATGCTCTCTGGGCTGAGTTGTGCTCTCTGCTCCAGAGCAGGGCTGGCCCTGCCCCTCTGCTCTCTAGCCTGAGCAGGGATGGGACATAGTGAGACACCAGCTGGCATGGCCCTGTTAACGCAAAGTGGGCAGGAAGGGGGTTAATTCATTCCTCCTTCCCCTCCTGCCCCACCGCAGCCAGGGTCTGCCTGTCTTCCAGGGAGCAGAGAGGAGGGGGCTGCAGCGGTAGCCCCTGGGGCTGGCAGACCCTGGCTGCAGGATAGAAGAGATGGAGGGAGAAATTAATCCTTCTCCCTGCCCCCTTCAGCTTAACGGGGCCATGCTGGGACAGCATCTGGCCACGTCCCCACCACTGGAGCAGTGAGGGGATGGGGAGGGACATAAGTACCCTCTAAATGTCAGAGTGCCTAGGATGGGGTTTATTCCCCTCTCTCTTCCCTGTCCCACCGGCAGGGACAACAGCCCTTCAGGCATGGCCCCATTAAGGCAAAGGGGGCAGGGAGGGGGTTAATTCCCCCCACTGGGGGAATGCAGCTGCGACAGAGCAGCTCCCCTCCTCCCTGCACCCTCCCACCATGGGGTGGGGATGGGGGTTGCCTGGCCCCAGAGGGGGATTCTTCCCCCTGCTCCTTCCCCCCATTGAGGTGGGGAGGAGGGCTCTCTTCTGTGCTGGGGGCCACTCTTCTCCCTTTTCCTCCTCCTCCCAGTGTGGGGAGGGGTGGGGGCTCTGTGTGGCACTGGAGGGGGACTCCTACTTCCCCTCCTCCCCACTGCCACAGGTGGGAAGAGGGACTGTATACAAGGCTGCCTGGCCCCAGAAGGGGCCCCTTCCCCACGCTCTGCCTCCCTGCAGGGTGGGGAGGTGGGCTTTGTTTTGTGCTGGGGGGTACTCCCCCATCCTCCTCCTCCTCCCCATGCTGCCATGAGTGGGGAGGGGCACTCTGTGCAGTGCTGCCTGGCCTGGCCCAGCTGGGATGTGGGGAGCGGCTGTAACAGCTGCAGCCACAGTGGGGGCCTTGCCCCCACAGCCTAGGCCAGCCTCGCTCAGCCCTGGGCAAGGCAGCCACACCTTGGGGCCAGGCCAGGCCACAGGGGCAGGGCCACCCCCCAGCAGTGGCAGCTCAGTGATAGGGATGCTGAGCCTTGTCATAAGCATAGCCCTGCTCAGCCCAGTGCATGCATTGGCTCAGAGGCGCTGTGGGGGCTCATAGGTCTGCAGCAAGCCCCCATGGTGGCAGACATACAAATAATCAAGGGAAAGAACATTTTAGTATCCAATTTTCATAGAAAGGGAACTGAGGCACTTAGGTGACATACTGAATAAGATACAGGGAGTCTGCCACAGAGCCAGAAATAGATGCCAAATGACCTTCCCCTGAACTACAAAAAGCAACCTTCCTGCTCAAATTTTACAAAAAACCACCAAAAAACATTCAATGCTACATTGCCATTTTAGACTAACAAAGAACCGAGCCTTTGGGTCTTAGTATCATTTTTACAGCTCACTTTCCAATGTACATGTATTTATTTAACACCAGTTCTAACAATTTTAACACCATCCTGAAAAAAATTCTATTCATAAGTAGCCCTAAATAATTTGCAAAACAAGGCCTAAAAAGACACAAGCAAGGATGCAAAGAACACTAATGCTCCTTTTGGAGCCCATAGGACTTTTAGGTGTATGAAGTTACACTTTTCCTGATGTCTTTAATAGCATCACATCTTAATTTAGTATTCCGGGTATAAAAGTGGAAAATCTTGCAAAGGCAAGCAATGTGCACAGCACTGTCCAAAGATACAAAAGGTATATTTACACATTAGCACATTTATTTTACTCCTGACCCCTCTGTTGTACAAATCTCTTGAGTGGGTTATCTTTTCTTTGGGAACAACTTCAAGGATAAGTTCCATAAATATTAATTGTGCAATTTCATGGTAGTGTTTGGAAAAAAAGTTAACATTTGAAAACAGTTACACAATGGGCTTTATAAGAAAGGTTTTCAAAACACATGAAGATATATACTGGGTGCAGCTACCCATTCATTAATGTGCCTTTGCTACTCTAATATGAGGAACTAGATAAAGGTGCAGTAGCTGTGCTAATGTGCAGTAGCAAAGGCAAACTTATTTGCAATGCTTAATGCACAGTAGACTAATTCTGCTGTGCATTAGTGGATTAGCACAGGTTTTGCTCTAACACACTTATGCACAGTAGAACAGTCCGCTGTGCATTAAGGCATCTCGTGTAGATGCTCCCACTGTGTGGTAACTTTGGGCAAATGCTGACTTTGAATAGTTTTTTTCTATATATGGTGGTGGAGCTATTGCTGAATGCAGATGCACATCATGAATAATTTTATGATAAGCGAAGCACTCAATTAATTTTAATGCCACTGTAAATAGTCACATTAAACTAATACAACAAAGCACAAGTTAAAAGAAAATCCCAAGCAAGGATCAATTGGGTATAGGGTTAATTGATTTTTAAGGAGCTTTCTTTCTTTTACTTTCTACACACATTGCATTTAGAAAGTCTTTAATGGTTATGTAGAGCTAAATTATTAACTAGGCACTAAATTTCACTTTGCATAATGGGTCAGCATGTATACTTAATAGAAATTTGCAAGTTGAGCTCAGTGTAAGTAAGGGTTACATTTTGCTTCAGATAGCATTGCAACTCTGAATGCTACCAGATTGTCAGACGTATTTTTCATGGAGCCCAGTGGCTTTTAGAATTCATGTAATCAGTACAGAGTGTTTCTCACATACAAAGATGGTCAGATCCTCATCCTGCTGATGGCAGTGGCGAATTTTGCCATTGACCTCAAAAGACAGGAGTATTGAGCCTAGAAAGCAGAAACATTTGCTAACATGGGAAGTAAGCTTGGCCTGGTTAATGGAATTCTTTCCCAGGAAGTCAGAAGCTGATCAGCCCTGTATTCAGC
>NW_005842764.1:650366-665342 GCF_000455745.1 Alligator sinensis
TCAACAGACTACAGGAATTAAGATGGGGGCTTCAGATTACATGAAGACATTGTGACCCTCCCCCGCACAAAAGGGTCACATGTAAAACATGTTCTCTAAATACATTGCTCACAAATTAAATCAATAATTTATTCAGCATTATTCAATGATTCAATGCAGTGTTCCTCCCCATCTGGAGCTACCTGCAAAACACATTGAGAAAAACAAACACTTTAAGAGCTAAATACACAAGCAAATTAAAATCTTAAAATAGTAAGGGAAAAATGCTTTCCTCACTCTGTGGAAGTAGAGGGCTCTGCCCACAGCATAACCAGTAGGGATGTTACTGTGGCGGCAAGAGCCACAGAGTCCTCTTCCCTAACACTTTGTGGCCGAGGGAAAAAAAATCTGGCTCACAACCCTCTGGAATGCCCGACTGAAGCCCAGCTGTTCTGCACTTGGTGCAGACAGGCCAGGTTTGCCCCCTGGAATGCATAAGCAGATTTAAAATTACAAATTAATTATTAATCCATGCGAAACACATTGGGAGCCAGATAATAATAAATCAGGCAACTGCACTACCGTTAGCGTTTTGAACTCTTTGCTCCTAGTGTATTTGATGTATGGTTGATGAACCTGAACAAGTCCCTTGTCCAGAGTTAGATCTAATGGTTGCTCAGGTCAGTACAGACTAATCAGTCCTGAGACCTTTGCACTGTAACTGGGGCCAAGTTACTGAAGCCTTTGGATTTCCAAGATGGAAGATCAAGAGCCTATTGCTGCTGCTCCCCTGTCTCTTTTTCTCTCTGCAGGGCAAGAATTCTCCTCGGTGACAGGACAGTCTCTTCCTATCAGCTGCGTCGTTCTGCTTTATGTGACCATGCCAACATCCACTGCTGATTGTCCATTACAAGCTGCCAATGAACACAAACCTGTTCCTTTTTTCTTAAAATGATTGGTCTCTCTTATGAAGGATATTTTCTGGATCATATTGATTGATTATGTTGGATCGCGCTTTGCAGGAGGAAAATCACCAAAAAGAGATGGCAAAAGAAAATGCAAGAGGGTATTCTACTGAAGAGGTTTCCATAACAGCATTGAATCTAGAGGTGGTGGGGGGCAGAGGTGACAGGGGAGGGCTGGCAGTAGGAGAGGCAGGAACCAGGGGGAGAGGGCAGGTTCAAGGGGTGGGAGGTAAGTAGTGAGGGCCCAGGTGCTAGGGGGAAGGCAGAAGGGGGAGCAAGTGGTGGATGGGGCACACAGCAAAGGGCAAGGTGTAGGAGGACAAGGGGTAGGGTTCAAGCTACTTGATTCCCCTGCTGCCTTCCCCCTTCCCGCACTGCATGCCCACCTGCCACTGATTTTCCTGCTGCAGCACTGGTGGGTGAGAGGGCAAATTTAAGATGACCCTCCAATAATTAGATGCTATATTTGGAAAACTAGAACACATTTATACATTTTCCACATATAGCATCTAATTATTGTGGGATTGCCTGAACTTCAGAGTCATTTTGGATTTGGGTAAACACAGTGCACGGTTTTTAAGACAATTGCTCAGCTTTGTTTACATTAGTAAACTTTTATTATCCAATTAAAAGAAGAAAATTTAGACTAGACACCAGAATTTGGCAAAAACAGAAGATGTAAAATGGTCCAGAAAATGCGTGGTCAGGTCGGTTATTGTAGGAAGTCTTTTGTTTGTACAATAGCTAGTTTTATATTTTCATGTCAGTAAACTGTATTTATTTTTAATTATACTTCAGACAAAGTGTAATTATATTGAGGGGTTATTTGCTTATTTATTTGAACACAAAAATTCAACCATTGGACTATATTCAAGACTTCAAGCATGTCTTTTATGTTTCCCTTGGTGTAGGAGTCTTCAAAGATAGCATGTAATTAAAAGGGTTTGCATACTTTTTTTGTAAAAAGAAACTAGATGTCTTATTTCAAATAAAGATACTTGTTTGTAAGAAAAAAGTAACTGTTCACTTCAACATAGTGATTTATAGAGAAAAACTCAGCAGCTTATATAAAACCAAAAGGGGGAAGTGGTCGAACATTGGGTCAAATCTCCATTCACATGTTTTGTAATAAAAGGCTGACTGTAGCCTTTGAGCCTTGCTTCCAGTCACAGACAATGGCAATTGCAGAGCAAGACTAATAACAGGATTTAATAAATCCACCACAGGAAGTGAACAGTTGTACTGGCAAATAATTAGCCAGGGAACATTTTATGGCAATGTCAGGATGCTCTCTGTGCTTTAGAGCTCTGGCTGCAGTTGTGATCATGAAGACAAAATCAACTCTCAGTGATTTCACTTACTGAGCTCCCCCCACCCCCATTTAAATCCTTTTTTTCCCCTCTGTTCTAATTTAACAGCAATGGGGAGGGCATCGCAGTCTCATTAGAAGGTTTTTTTAGAATGTTCTTTTTTCCTGCTGATGCTTTTTTATTTCAAGGTGGATTGTGTTTATTTTGCACGGCTAACAAATGGGTTCAAAGCAACACTTTGATCTTGAACCCCTGCCAGATTCCTAAAGCTGAAAGCCCCCCTGTGCAGTAAAGTAGACCTGTACTCACAAAGCCAGGCTAATTTGCAAAGGAATGTCAAAATTACTGGCACAGTTTAGTAGCGTGTTGCAGTGCAGACTGCAGAGTTCTTCTAATGAACAGAGATCTGTTTTTTCTACACAAGCTTCACTTGTCACTTCTTAAAGGCAAATTTAGGCAGAAGGCAGGATAGAAGTGCACCTTATAGACTAACTGAACCAGAGATGCATAATAAGCTTTTGTTAAGAATAGCTAACTTCATCAGATACTCTATTTTAAGATGCTTCTATACTAATGGGAGAAAAATAAGGATTAAGCAAAAAGAGCTAGAAGTCTTACATTCACACAAAATTATCATCTAACTGGGACAACAGAAATTTGGTAGAATAGTTTACATGACTGTCATATTGTCATGGCACATGTTCAGGAAGGACAGAGAAGAAAAGGAGGACTATTGCCTTGTATATTTAAGATACATGTCCTTGTTTTGAGGTACGGAATAAAACAGGAGGTAGTCCTATTGAAAGTCTCTAAGGCAAGGCCAAGGGGAAAACAGCAAGGGGATGTTATGGTGATTGTCTACTATAAACCAGCAAAATAATAAGAGGATGTGGATAAGGCTTTTTCTTTAAATAACTGACTAAAGCTTATAAATAACTGACTCTTACTTATAAAGAGGAATTGATTGAGAATCTGAAGGTAGAAGGCAACTTAGGGGCAGTGATCATGAAATGACAGAGTTTGTGATCCTAATGAAAGGTAATCAGAATAAAAGCACTATAGACTTCAGAAAAGAAAACTGTAATAAACTCAGAGAATTGGTAAGCAAGATTCCATGGGAGGCAGGTGTAAGGGAAAAAGGAATCTAGGAAAGCTGGTTGCTCCTTAGAGAAACAATATTAAGTGTACAAGATCATGTTAGCTTGATGTAAAGAAAGGATAAGAGTAGTGAGAAGCTTACTTGAATAAACAGTGAGATTTTCAATAACTTCAAACCTAAAAATGTAATCTTATAAAAACTGGAAACTTGGCCAAATTGTTAAGAATCATTATTATAATATAGCACAAGCATGCAGGGACAACAGGAAGCCCAAAGCACCAATTGAAATACAGCTACCAAGGGATATAAAATACAACAAATAAGCATTCCATAAATGCATTAGAAGTAACAGGAAGATTAATGAAAATGTAGGTTCCTTACTGAATGGGGAGGGGAGTCTAATGGAGAATGTGGAGAAGGCTGTAGCTTTTAATATCATTTTACTTCACAAAACCTATCAAATATCAGATGATAAGCACAGTTAGCAGCATGGATGATAGACTAGACTGTCATACTAAAGTAGAGGAAGAAGTTAGAGATTGTTTATATAAACTGGAAGTTTTAAAATCAAAGAGGCCTGATGAGATTCCTCCTAGACTACTCAAGGAATTGGCTGAAAAAATGAAGAGGCACTAAATATTATTGCTTAAAATTCATGCAGTCAGCTGAGGTCCCAGAAGACTAGATAAGGCAAATGTAGCATCAATCTTTCAAAAAAATAAAAATAAAAATCATAGAATCATAGAAGTAGGGTCGGAAGGGACCTTGTAGATCTTCAAGTCCAACCCCCTACCTGGGCAGGAAGAAAACTGGGCTCAAGTGACCCCAGCCAGGTAGGCATCAAGCCACTTCTTAAAGACCCCCAGGGTAGGAGCCAGCACCATTTCCCTTGGAAGTTGGTTCCAGATCCTAGCCGCCCTAACTGTGAAGTAATTCTTACAGATGTCTAATCTAAACCTACTCTCCAACAACTTGTGGCCGTTATTCCTTGTTATCCCAGGGGGTGCTAGGGGAAACAAGGTCTCCCCCAAACCCTTCTGGTCCCCCCTAGTGAGTTTATAGACGGTCACCAGGTCCCCCCTCAGCCTTCTCTTGTGAAGGCTGAACAGGTTCAAGTCCCATAGCCTCTCATTGTAGGGTCTGCCCTGCTGTCCCTGGATCATGCGGGTGGCCCTCCTCTGGACCCTCTCAATGTTGTCCATATCCCTCTTGAAGTGGGGTGCCCAGAACTGGACACAGTACTCCAGCTGTGGCATGACCAGTGTCACGTAGAGGGGGAGGATCACCTCTTTGGTCCTACTTGAGATGTACCTGTGGATGCACGATAAGGTCCGGTTAGCCCTGCCGACCATGACCTCGCATTGTCGACCCATGTTCATCTTGGAGTCAATGATGACTCCAAGATCTCTTTCTGCCTCTGTGCTCTCAAGAAGGGAGTTTCCCATCTTATAAGTATGCTGCTGGTTGCTACTGCCCAAGTGCAGCACCCTGCACTTGTCAATATTGAAATGCAAATAAAAAAAAACAAAGAAAAGAGGAGGATCCGAGTTACAGACTGATCAGCAGGGATCCTGGTTTTCTCTGATGAAAAAAAAAATCCCCATTTTGGATTTAAAAAGTAACAGAGCGAGGAGGATTTCACCAGGGACTTTGTCTGGAAAGTCTCTCTCACCTTCCTTCACTGTAAGCTTGGTGAGGAGAAACAGGTTAGCAGGGAAATGGGAACCTTTTGGGACCAAGGACAGCAAACAGGCATTCTTATAGGGGAGTTTGCTAGGGAAGGTAAAAGATTGTAAAGAAGAGAGAGGTGGCAGATTAAGAGATGCAGAGAAATGGCTGAGGGATGTCTCAATGCCAAAGCCACTGCCACTGTGAATGCCAGCTTTTACTTTGCTTGTACCTGTGAAGTATCTATCCAGGAAAGCCTGCTCACCATTGAGGCCTCCACCCAGGTCCTGGTTTGGCACTATAGAGACTGTGGCTTGCAGGTTCCTTCCAGTGACAGCCAGGTAGGGGAGTGCCTGTGATGTGAGCAGTGCCTCCTGGTGGTGTCCTTCAGGAAGCAGGCAAAAGAGCTGCAGAAGGAGGTAGGGCTCTGTGAAGCTTGAGTTGCTGATTTGATTCAGCAGACATTTGGCTTGATTCAGCAGCCGAATCTCAGAACCGACTTGAATCAGGAGACCCTTTAATCTCTCCAAATCGAATCGGAACACTATGAATCAATTCGGAGAGATTCGATGATTCAGACATAGACACAGCTTTAAATGTTTTTTCTACGTATCTCAAGGTACCAAGTCGCTCATGAATGTTGAGATGCTGCAGTGGATGGAGCATCCCACAGAAGCGCGGGGTGGGGGCGGTCCCCAGCGTGCTTGGCAATGGACCCGTAAGTGGACCGGAAGCACTTCTGGTTCACTTCTGGGTCTGCTGTGGAGTGTGCAGGGGCCTCTCCCTCCTGCCCCTGGCTCGGTGACTTGTGCCTCCTGGGTCTGGGGGGCACCTGGGGTCACCCCATAGCCAATTGCTAAGCCAGGGGGGCACAGGGGATGGTCCTCTACATACTCAGAGGTGGACCCAGAAGTGGACCAGAAATACTTCCAGTCCATTCACTTCCAGGTCCACTGCTGAGCATGTGGGAGGCCCCCTCATGCTCCTGTGGGATGCTCCATCCACCCCACCATCTCAGCTTCCATGAGCCATGCTTGGTACCTCGAGGTATGTAGAAAAAACATTTAAAGCTGTGTCTATGGCCAAATCGTTGATTCGCCGAATTAGCATCGAATTTTCAGATCTGGATTCAGCTGAATCGAATCAGGACATAGATCCAAATCAATTAATTGAATCACTGTCCCCCGATTCAGGCTGAATCCAAATCCAAATCTAATATGACCCATTTTGCATGCCCCTAGGAGGTGGCAAGGCTCCAAAGCATCCTCTGCCATGAGGTCTTCATTGATTTGTCGCTGGAGAAGACTTCTAGGACTGTGGAGGAAGGACTGCCAGAGGCAGCACTTGAGAAGAAAGATGACATGGGCTTCCAGGGAGGTGGAAGCTGGAAACTTGTGACTTCTGGCAGCAAGAAGACGTCTTCATCTCCACCTGCAGTGGTTTGCCTAGAGAACAGATATGGAGCCCTAGCAACAGAGAAGGAGAAGCATGTTCCATTGGTGGAGGAGGCCAGGCCAGGCATCCCCAAGATTGGAAAGATCAAGACCATTGCCACCAAGAGGAAGCAATAGGTGGCAGTGGTGGTAGTGGTTGGAGACTCCCTTTTGCAAGGGATAGAGGCATCCCTCTGCCTGCCTCACCTATTATTTCAGGAGGTCTGCTGTTTGCCTGGAACCTGGGTCCAAGATGTCACGGAAGGATTAAAGAGACTCATCTGGCCCTCTACTTCCCCATGCTGCTTATCCATGTGGGCACCGGTGATACTGCCAGGGGTGATCCTGAGCAGATCAAAAGTGATTACAGGGCTCTGGGTGCAAGGGAAAGGGGACAGTGGCACAGGTGGTGTTCTCCTCAATCCTTCTGGACAGTAGGAAGGACCTGGGCAGAAGCATCCTGCTGATCAACAAATGACTGAGCAAATGGTGTCACTAGCAGAGCTTTGGCTTCTTTGACCATGGGATGTTGGTCCAAGAAAAAGGATTCCTAGGAAGAGACAGGATCCACCTTGCAAAGAAATGGAAGAGCATCTTTGTAGACAGGCTCACTAACCCAGTGAGGGAGGCTTTAAACTAGGTTCACTGGTGGCTAGAGACCAAAGCCCTGAGGTACGTGGGGAAGCAGGTGACCTGGAGGAAGCACAATCAAGAGGGGGCAAGAGGGGAGGCTTTCTCATTATTCCTGAGAAAGTAGGACAATTGGCTAGTTACCTCAGGTTTCTGGACTCATGCATGGATTCTGGAAAACAACCATGAAGAATTGGAATTCCTTATACAGTCACGGAACTATGATATGAATGGAGTAACAGAGACTTGATGGGATAGCTCATATGTCTGGAGTACTGTCATGGATGGGTACAAACTGTTCAGGAAGGACAGGTAGGGGAGAAGAGGAGGAGGTTGTGCTATAGGTAAAAGAGCTGTATGATTGCTCAGCGCTCCAGTATAAAACAAGATAGGCCTGTTGAAAGTCTCTGGGTTAGGATCAGAGGGGAGAGCACCAAAGGGGATGTTGTGGTGGGTGTCTGCTATACAGAACCAAACCAAGAGGATCAGGTGGATGAGTCAAACAGCTAGCAGAAGTTTCCCAAGCATAGGCCCTGGTTCTCATGGAGGACTTCAATCACCCTGACATTTGCTGGGAGGGCAATACAGCAGCGCACAGGAAATTCAGGAAGTTTTTGGAGAATGTTGGGGACAATTCCCGGTGCAAGTGTTGGCGAGGGCAACTAAGGGCCATTCCCTTCATAGCCTGCCGCTCATAACCAGGGAAGAATTGGTGGGGAATATAGAAGTGGATAGCAGGTTGGGCAGCAGTGACCATAAGATAATTTTGTTCGGGATCTTGAGGAAGAAGAGCAGCAGAGTAAGGATCTCGGACTTCAAAAAAAGCAGACTTTGACTCACTCAGGGAACTGATGGGCAGGCTCCCCTGGGAAGCCAGTCTGAGGGGGAAAAGAGTCCAAGAACACTGGCAGTATTTTAAAGAAACCTCACTGAAGGCACAGGAATGAACCATTCTGATGCACAGAAAGATGAGCAAGCATGGCACAAGACCAGCTTGGCTTAGCAGGGAACTCTTCAGTGAGCTAAAACATAAAAAGGAAGCTTACTAGAAGTGGAAACTGGGACCAATGACTACGAAGGAGTATAAGAGTATTGCTTGGGCATTCAGGGATGAAATCAGAAAGGCCAAAGAGCAATTGGAGTTGCAGGTTGCAAAGAACAAGAGTAACAAGAAGGGCTCGTACAAGTATGTCAGCAAAAAGAGGAAGATCAGGGAAAGTGTGGGTCCCCTACTGAATGGGGGAGACAGTTGTGCCAGATGATGTGGAAAAGGCTTTTCTTAGTGCCTTTTCCACCTCAGTCTTCACAGGCAAGGTCAACAACCAGACTACTACACCTGGCAACACAGTTTGGGAAGGAGATGAGCAGCTGAGAGTGGTGAAAGAACAGGTATGGGACTATTTAGAAAAGCTGGACATGCACAAGTCCAAAGGGTCAGACGCCATCGCATCTGACCCCATGGATCCCTTGCATCTAAGGCTTTTGAGGGAGTTGGCTGATGTGATTCCAGAGCTGCTGGCCATTATCTTTGAAAACTTGTGATCATTGGGAGAGGTCCCAGACAATTGGTAAAGTACAAATATAGTGCCCATCTTTAAGAAAAAGAAGAAAAAGGATCCAGAGAACCACAGATTGTTCAGCACCACCTCGGTACCAGGAAAAACCATGGAGCAGGTCCTCAAAGGATCCATTTCTAAGCATCTGGACGAGGAGGTGATTAGGAACAGTCACCATGGATTCACCAAGGGAAAGTCATGCCTGACTGACCTGATTGCCTTCTATGATGAGATGACTGGTTCTGTGGATGTGGGGAGAGTAGTAGACATGACCTACCTTGACTTTAACAAGGCTTTTGATACCATCTCCCACATCATTCTTGCAAGCAAGATAAGGAAGTACAGATTGGATAAATGGACTGTTAGGTAGATAGAAAAACTGGCTGGATCATCAGGCTCAGAGGGTAGTAGTCAATGACTAAGTGTCTAGTTGGCAGCTGGCATCAACTGGAGTTCCCCAGGGGTTGGCCCTTAGGTTGGTTTTGTTCAGTATCTTCATCATTAACCTGGAAGATGATATGTAGTACACCCTCAGTTTGCAGATGACACCAAGCCTGGGGGAGTAGTAGATTTGCTGGGGGGCTGGCCTAGGATTCAGAGAGACCTAGACAAATTGGAGGATTGGACCAAAGGAAATGTTATGGGGTTCAATAAGGACAAGTGAGAAATTCTGCATTCAGAATGGAAGACTCCCATGTACTGTTACAGGTTTGGAACCAACCGGTTAAGAAGCAGCACTGCAGAAAAGGACTTGAGAATTACAATGGACAATAAACTGAATATGAGCCAACAGTCTGCCCTTATTATAAAGAGGACTAACAGCATACTGAGCTGCATTACTAGGAGCATTGCCAGCAGATCAAGGGTAGTGACTATTTCTTTCTACTACTTACTGATGAAGACATACCAGGAGAACTGTGTCCAGTTTTGGGCCCTCCACTACAGAAAGGTTGTGGACAAATTTAAGAGCGTTCAGCAGAGGGCAACAAAAATGGTTAGTGCGCTGGAGCCACATGATTGGGCTTCTTTAGTTTGGAGAATAGAAGATTGAGAGGGGACTTAATACCAGCTTTCTGCTAAAAGCCTATTCTGCTATTACCAGCCACCTGAAGGGTGGTTACAAAGAGAATGGAGCTAGATTGTCCTCAGTGGTGGCAAATGACAGAACAAGGAGCAATGGTCTCAAGTTGCAGCAAGGGAAGTTTCAGTTAGACATTAGGAAAAGCTTTCTCACTAAAACGGTTGTACTGGAACAGGTTTCCCAGAGAGGTTGTGAAATCTCCATCCTTGGAGGTTTTTAAGACTAAGTTAAACAAAATCTTAACTAGGATGATCTAGTTGGGGATGGTCCTGCTTTGAGCAAGGGGTTGGTCTAGATGACCTCCTGAGGTCCCTTCCAAGCCTAATGTTCTATGATACTATATCTTGGCTTTAGCAAGGTTTTTGACAGTGTTTCCCACAACATCCTCTTAAGTAAACTAAAGCAAGCCTACTACTGTATTTTTTTCTCTAACATAGGTGCATAACTGGTTTAATGCTGTGGCTAGTAAAGAGAGCAAAATGCTGGCTTGCATCCATAGATGCTTCTCAAGCAAATCCCAGGACGTCATTCTTCCCTTGTACTCGGCCTTGGTGAGGCTGCAGCTGGAGTACTGCGTCCAGTTTTCGGCCCCACAATCCAAAAACGATGTGGAGAAGCTTGAAAGAGTCCAGAGAAGAGTCATGCACATGATCAGAGGTCAGGAAAACAGACCTTATGATGACAGGTGGAGAGCTATGGGGCTCTTTAGCCTGGAAAAGCGCAGGCTCAGGGGTGATCTGATGGCCACCTATAAATTTATCAGAGGTGACCACTAGAATCTGGGGGAACATTTGTTCACCAGAGCGCCCCAAGGGATGATGAGGTTGAATGGTTATAAAGTCCTGCAAGACCATTTCAGGCTGGACATAAGCAAGAATTTATTTACTGTCTGAGCCCCCAAGGTCTGGAATAGCCTGCCATCAGAGGTGGTTCAAGCACCTACACTGAACACCTACAAGAGAAATTTGGATGCTTATCTTATTGGGATCCTATGATCCCAGCTGACTTCCTGCCGCTCGGGCAAGGGGCTGGACTCGATGATCTTCCGAGGGCCCTTCCAGCCCTAATGCCTAGGAAATCTATGAAATCGAATAACTCTACTCAGTTATCAATGGTTTGGTGTCTAACTGGGAAGCAGTATCAGGTGAGGGTCTCTTAGAATTTCTTCTGTGTCCAGTGCTGTTCTTCATCAATGACTTGAGGATGAAACTGTATGTACACCTTAAAAATTTGTGGGAGGTAAAATGGGTAGCTGGAAGTGTATCTGAAACGTTAGAGAACAGGGTTAGCATTCAAGATAATGAATTGAAAAATGGTCTGAAATGAGATAAAATTCAGAATAAACAATAGGAAAGTATTACATTTAGGAAGAAACATAAAACATTCAAATACAAAATGGGGAAAAACTGGCCGGGCTGCAGTATTGCAGAAAAGAAATGGGGGTGGTAGCAGTTATAGTGGACTTCAGTCTGAATGTGAGTAAACAGTGTAATACCATTGCAAAAATTAAAAAATGGGCAAATAATATATTAGGATGTATTAATAAGTGTGTTGTCTGAAACTCAGAAGTAGTTCTTCCAGTCTGTTAAGGTACACTGAGCTCTCACCTTGAGTACTATGCCCAGTTTTTGTCCTCACACTTCAAATGGACAAATGGGAAGAGCACTGAGAAGAACAATGCACATAATTAGAGGGCTATAAAATATTACAGATAAGAAAAGGTTGAAAGAATTGGGATTATTTAGTCTGAAGAAAAAGAGACAGTGGATTGATAACAATTTTCAAGTACAAAAACTGTTGCTATTAAGAGGATATCAATGACTTGTTCTTTGTGTCCAAAGGGGACAGAACAAAAAGTAATGGATTTATATTGTAATAAGAGATAATTAAGCTAGATATTAGGAAAAAAATCTCTACAAAATTCACTACAATAATTCAGTACAGAAAAAAATCATAACAACAGTGATTAAGCACTGGGAAAAAATTACCTAGAGAGGCTGTGGAATCTCTATCATTGGAAGTGTTAAGTGTGGGTTAGATATACATTTATCTAGCATGGTTTAGACATGGATGATCTTGCCTTGAGTATGGGGCTGGACTAGATTACCTTCTAAGATCCCTTCAAGCCCTATTTTTATAAGAATGTTTTGCTTCAACAGAAATGAAAAAAATATTTTATCATTTCTTCCTTTCTATTCTGATCACATATGATCTATTTAGATAAATGTTGTGCCCTGGAGCTTTTTAAATTTTGGAAACAAATCAGACATTAATTTGCTTTTCTGAGAGTCTGACACATTGATATAATTTTCTCTCTACTTCATTTGACTGTCATTGTATATCTGTTTTCCAGCCTAGGAACAGAACCAAATATTTTGAGAGAAGGTAACTTTCATGGTATATCCAATAGATTATGAAAAAGCTGGATATACAACAAGAGGCTGAACATTACATGAGAATGTGCAATTTGTTCAATCCTGAAAGTTTACATCAGTAGTCTTGTATTGAAGTAAATGGTTTTTGTTTTTCTTTGTTTTGTTCTATTTATTGCATCAACAGGGAATGACTGCATTATCAGAATAATAGGAAAGGAACCTAAGACTGCTGATTCAAGAGGTTAAGCTAAGGTTTGTGTTACACTTATCTAAAATTAAGCCAAGTTCTGAGTCTTTGGGTGCAACTACACATGTGCTTTAATGCACATTAGCCTTTTTAATGCACATTAAAGTGTCACCAAAAAACCATGTTTTTTTGCTAATGAGCATTTTTCTAGTACTTCACAATGGAGGACACTTTTACACATGCTCCGGGGGTCAGAGACAGTGCTTTAATTAAAGCAGCTCCAAGAGATGCTTTAATTAAAGTGCCGCAGTGTCTCATGTATCAGTGTTAGCAGTGGGGGCACTTGAGCTAAAGCTTGTTTGATGAGCTTTAGTTCAAGTGCCCCCACTGCCATTTTGATGCACGGGGACACTGATACACGAGACGCAGAAGGCTGATGAAGCATGGTACTTGCCACATTCCAGCAGACTTTATTAAGCTGCAAATTAATTGAGTCTGCTCCAAGGTACTGGAATTACAGTGCATCAGAGCAGTCTCTGCACTCATGTAATGGAGGTACTAATTTAATGCACATTACCTAAAGCACATTAATGAATGTATAGACACACCCTTTGAAGGTTAACATTGCCAGTACATTCAACCAAAATGGCATTGCCCCTCCACTCTTTGATTTGTCATCAGAAAACATCATCAGAAAACTCTGTATTTCTGAACTAGTCATCATCACTGTATGATGGGGACAACTATGGTCCAAAGACATGTTTTAGTCTGGGCCTTTTTAATACTGCATACATATGCAGCAACTGCCAGTAGTACAAGCCAAGAAACTCATTACTGATTTCTTTTTTAAATTTGCAGCCTAGGTTAGTTGTAATTAGTAGCATTAGAGTAGAAGCTAATGTCACCAAACAAGACCAGGGTTCCATTGTGACAGACCTGCCCATGTGTCTCCCAACCAATGACTTACCAGTAATAATAGCTCGCAATACTCTCTGATGTTGCTTATAGCAACAGGAACTTAAAAGTTAAAATAGACATTGACAGGGAGATCAAAGTATAGTGCTGTCTGCAGCATATTACATGCTTAGTATATTGCCCAAAGGCCAGCAACGGTTGTGGATCACTGCACTAGATACTGTGGCCCTAATCCTATTCTACCTATTAGGGGAGAATCATATTCCACTTTACATGCCCAAATGGCACTAAGTCAGCTGCATAACTGCCATTTCTTTTCCTAGTTCACATGCAGTATGGATGTGCAAGCATCCACGGAGCTACTGAGCATATGTGGTAGGCCGTTCTCTGGCCAGGCAGGTATATACATACCTGGACTCCGTATGACATATCTGGGCAAGCGTAAGTCCTGAAATTGTAGCCAGACAAAAATCCATTAACTTGCAGGTGTTAGACACTGGAGTAGGAGGTGGCCTCTCCTATGTTTCAGTTCAATAGCCTAGCAATTAGGGTACTCACCCAGGAAGAAAGGACCCATGTTCCCTGGTGCCAGAGGAAGTCTTTCCTACTTTCCATCATAGTGCTCTTACCACCAAATCCAAGGTTAAGGAATAAACCCTTTTCCGTACAAATCTCTCTTTATCTACTGGAATCTGATTTTCTTACTAGGAAATATATAAATAGCTTTTTAGCTCCTTTCCTTCTACCCTCCTCCAATATTTGTTAGAAAAGTGGGGCTTTTTATTTTCAATTAAAAGAAAGTTTAAGCAGTAATATTCTAAATAGCAAAAAGGGACTCCAGAGCGTGGAAACATTAGTACATTATTGGTGAACATCTCATCTGGCGACAAGTAAACATAGCTGAGGTATGTACTAACAGATTACTAATACATAGATGGGAGTGGCTTGTTCAGGTCAATAGTCCCTTGATGCCAGCAGCCTCATATTCATCCATTATCGAGTAAGAGTCTATGCTACTTTAACAAGAATGATCACCTTAATTGAGGAAACTGCAAACATCACACCAAAGGCAAATCCATCCCTGAACTATTCATATTGCCTGATGACATTTTTGACCATTGCTTTAAATTTCTTAATTATTAGGTATCTTAACATTAATTAAACCAGTAATGATAGGAAAAGGTCTTATAGTTTATTAAGAAAAGAAGAACACAGTTTTTGCAAACTCTGAGCTAGAATATATCTGTTTATTAGGCCTGTGCAAAGCAGCTATTATTAACTTCGGATTCAGATTCGGCCAATTTAGGGGACAGTGATTCGATTCGGTGATTCAAATCACTGTCCTGATTCAATTCGGCTGAATCTGATTCAGAGATTTGGCTGCTGCCAAATCTCCAAATCAGCCAGGCCCATCTGCAGCCCCTCTCCCAATCCCACCCATGGTACATGGGGAGCTTTGCACAAGCCCCCTGACTCCCTCCTCGCTCCCCCAGCCCCTCCATGGGTGCCCCACTCGGGCCAGCTCCGTCCCTTTAAAAAAAAAAGAAAAAACCCCAGGACTCACTGCTCCCCGCTTTGCCCTGCACCATGTGGAGGGCTCTGCATGAGCCCCTGAAGCCCTGAGGCCACTGCAGGAGCGGTGAGTCCCAGGGCTTTTTTCTTAAAGGGCCAGAACTGGCCTGTGGGGGGGGGCGGTTCAGGGAGCAAGGGAGGGATCGGGGGGCTCATGCAGAGCCCCGTATTCAGTGTGGAGCAGCGGGGGTCAGCGGGGATCACCT
>NW_005842764.1:665373-689742 GCF_000455745.1 Alligator sinensis
GGGCGGGGGTTGGGAGAGGCTGATAGGAGTCCCCTATGGTCCCTTCCTCCCTCCCACAGCACCCTCTTCCCTGCCCCTAGTACTTACCAGTTTGGAGTCAGCTGAAGCTCCCCGCTGAGCCACCGGGGACTGCCTGAATCATCAAAGCTCTCTGAATCTTTTCCAAAGATTCGGAGAAATTTGAGTTGATTCAGACCTTTAAATTGGTCCCCTGATTTTATTTGGATTCTGAGATTCAGCCACCGAATCAGGCCAAATCTCCGAATCGAATCGAATCACCACCCAAAGCTTCGCATAGCCCTACTGTTTGTCACAGCCCTAAAATGGGGGCAGTGTAAAATCAGAGCAGTACAGGAGGGACCCTGGATGCTTTCCACTTCTGGAAAGCAGAACATTCTCTGAGGAGAAGCACAAAATATTTTCTTCCTTTACTAGACATGACATACCTCACCTCTTCTGACCACATGATGTCCAGCTCAGCTGGCCAGTGAATTAAGGGGAAGATGGAACCAGACTCCAGGTATTCTTCTACCCACTTTGCTGTTGTGCACCCGGGGGGTGGGGGAGCTTATTTATAGCAACAGCGCCATCAACAGCAGCCAGTTACTTGTTTGCAGAATAACCATATTAAGGGGCAACAGCAAGAATTATTATAAGTACTCTCACTATGCCTACAACAGTGGTTCTTAATGTTTGCTTGCCAATGTGCAAGTGATGCTTTGTTGGCAACATAATATTTTGCTTTCCTTGTCAAACTTAAAAATAAGAAATGCCATAATGGGACAGACCACCATTCCAAGTAGCCCAATATCGTCTATCTCACAGTGCCAGGGAGTGGATTCTAAGGCAAAGAGATTCTAAAAGAAAGATACTCAGGGTCCATCCAGTCTGCTTCCCCCTTGCCCCTCTCCCCTTACAGCTTCCAGCATTCAGAAAGTTCTAATCTGAAGGTGGCACCATTAACAATCAAGTTTAATAGCCACTGATTAACTAACTATCCTGCATGAATTTATCTAATCTCCTTTTGAACCCAGATAAATTATTGATAAGGGTCTTGTTAAGGATACTTTCCAATCCAAAGCTCATGAACATTGGCCTAGACATCTAGGTTCTACCATGCTGAATCCTGAACAAACATACAGTAAGAGATATTTCATGCCCCAAAGCACTTTAAAGAAAGAAGACTAATGAAGAGTGGAGAAAAATAGTGATATCTGTGTTTTATATGTGGATATTGAGACATGTAGATGGACTTGCTGCAAGTCACAAAGGACAACTACAGTAGAGAGGTGAATTAAACTCAGTTCAGCTGGCTATGTTCTGTATTTCTTCTCTTTATTTAAAAAAAGACAGAAGCATGTGGTTTAGGGGAGATCTGCCATCCTGGTATATCTCTGCCTAGACAGCCTAAGTTCTTCTCATTTCTAACTACTATAATTCTAATTTTGAATGCTGGGTTTGGCATTCTGCCTTTGACTGCTTACAGTTTTTTTCTTCTTTTTCAGAAGGAAGATAGTAAATTTGAATAATTCTTTTTCCAAGAAGAAGAGGTTTTTTTGTAGTTACATTTGGCATCATGCAAGACTTCTAACTTATTTCAAGTATAGACGAAAACCATGATATTTATACCGTGGAAATCCCTGAGAGTTTCCAAATGAATGAATCATATACTTTTTTAGTAAAATGCTACATTTTTGGATGTTTTGCTTACGGGACATGTTTTTTGTTTGTTTGTTTGTTTGTTTGTTTTATTTGCATTCTTGCAGAATTTGTAAAAAAACCCTCAATTATTGATGGTAAGATTTTTCATTTTCCATTTATAATAATCTATAAAGAATTCAAAATGGGGTCCATATAATAATCTCAGTAGGAGAAATTTGTTTTGAACTTCAATAGAAGAAATATTATGTGTCCATTTAAAAGGCAGGTGTATTGTGCAAGCTCCATTACATACTGAACAGTACAATTATATATTTAGTGAAGAAAAAACAACAAAAGATCATCAGAGAACAGCACCAGATTCTAATCTCACATATACCAGTGAAAACCTAGAGCTGAAGCAAATAGATTTGTATCACTATCTATCATATGCAGTTTTTTTGTTTACTTGTTTATCCATAAATTATAAAGTACAGCTCCACAAGCATACAATTATGGTAAAATGGAAAGTCTTTACTCAACATATCAGTTCTCTGCATGTAAAGTCAGAATGGTCAGAGTCTATTTACCATAGAAGCAAACCTGTTTTAGCTTGTTCTGTGTAAGTTAGCATTACCAAATCAATACATCTGTGTGGGAGGAGGAATGTATCAAGTATCTTTGCAGAGGAAACACTGAAGAATGGGGCCTTGAGATATGCTCAGAGATTATTTTGGCTTTTTTCAGTGTTTTCAGTATGAGTCTGGCTGTAGTGACCTTGGCCCCAACTGAACAATTATGGCACACTTGGTCTGGCCTTTTTGGTCTCACCCTGCATTTGACTTGATTCCTTGCACACATGAGCATATCTAAGATTTTGAAAAGTTGGATGCAGATGGTGTGGCACATCATCACATATGACACAACATATATTTTTCTTCAGTTAAAGAGAAACTAGATGATTTACTAATATGCTGGGGGGCTAGTACTACGGAACTGTAACTTTAAATTTGCAAAAAATTACTATATTTTATTAAAAGTGTTTTAAACAAACACAACAAACTGGGCAAAGGATAGTAAAATAGTCAAAAAAAATATTGTGCCATCACTCCTGTAGTTATTATAGTTATATGTAGGGATCCTGGATTTCTCTGATAAAAAAAAATCCCCAATTTTCAGATTAAAAAAAGTAACCCCAAATCAACATTTTTCCGTGATTAGAACGAAACACCACCACACACACACACACACACACACACACACACACATATATATATATATATACACACATATATATATTTGTGGTGTTTCATTTTAATTACGGAAAAATGCAGATTTGGGGTTACATTTTTTAATACAAAAATTGGGGATCTTTTTTTTTATCAGAGAAAAACAGGATCCCTGGTTATATGTACGTCTCTTATTCAGATTCATTAAATAAAATCTAGCCATCTTGAGCATTTTGACAGCATCTCCAATACTTCACTGTCAGTCACGTCTCCGCCTGAGTCCATATTACCAGACCTGAGTTAAGCCTTTTAGCTAGAGCTAAAAACAGTCTGCAGGGCTGTGAAATAGAAGAGAGACCTTATACTGGGAATAGCTAACAGACAACAAGATTGCAAAAGAAAGGATTGTTTGAATGGTGGAACCTCAAGACCATTAAAAAGGTTAGAGGGTCTGTAACACCTGTGGAGTGGAGAGAGAGTACCAAGAATCAGCGAGATGACAATGAGTCATGAATTGACTCTCAGAACTTCCTGAATAGAAACCTGGCTGACCCTCCCAGGCAGTGGGTTTTAAAATTTAGGTGGAGCAGGAGTCAAAGGGAATTGCACCACTGCACCCCTCTATATCTGCCCCTGCTCCTACAGTAATGAGAAACCTGCCACTCCATATCTCAGCTGCCTTCTGTTTTCCCCGATTATATGCATAGTGTTATGGTAATGTTTGATGGGATTTTGTACACAAGATGGATTCACTTGTTGTAAGCAGAATTCTATGTGAAAGTTACACAAGGGCCAACTGATGTGATTTTAATAAGGATCCACAAGGCTCAGGTCTGGGCCTATCTGCTAGTTAATATTTTTATCAGTTATTTTGAATAAAAAATGAATTCATTACTGGTAAAATTTGCAGCTGATAAAGATTAGGTGAATAGTAAATAACAACAAGGGCCAGTGATACAAAGCAATCTGGGTTGCTTGGTAAACTGAATACAAGCAAACCATCAGCATTGCATCCTGTCCAAATGCTAAGTTGTACATCTAGCAACAAAGAATGCAGGGCATACTGCATCTCAGGATTCAGCAATGCTGCAAAAGACTGTGAGGGTCATGGCATATAGTTATTTGGACATGGGTTCACATGTTAATACCATGGCTAAAAGAGCTAATGTGATTCTTTACTACATTAGGAGGGAAATATGAAGGAGTCATAGGGAGATTATGTTCCATCTGGTGTGACCAGTACTGAAATACCATGAGCAGTTCCAATATTCACAGCATGAGAAGGACCCCTGATAAAGAGAAGAAGGTTCAAAGAAGAGCCACTGAACCGAAAGACTGGAAAAGGCACCTCATAGGCAGAAGTTACACTTAAGACGTGATTAACTGGTTAATCACATCTTAACTAGTGACCTGGCCACATGTTCATTCAATTAATGGCATGATAAAATGAGGAATAAGCCACATAGTTATTGCACATGTGGTATTTCCCTATCACGCTTTTACCTAATGTGTGACCAGTACTCCCAGCCTCTAAAGCACTCTGAAACCCTTAAAGATTCACATGGTGCCCTCTTGTAGCTGAGAGCTATGATCAGATGACCATGGCTCCAAACTGGGAAAATAGTGCATTCATGTGACTGGGTGCTATGATTAGCTGACTGGGGCTCCCAGCTGGGTGAGCACATCAGATCCAAGGTCTGATTTGGACTCCCAGCCAGAGAAGTACAAGGAGCCAAGTTTGCTACTTGCTGCTGCAGGGGGAGCCCAGGATCCCCCTGCATCAACAATATGGTGCAATGGGATCAGAGAGTCCAGAAGCTTGAGAGAGTCCAGAGAAGAGCCACGCGCATGATCAGAGGTCAGGGAAGCAGACCCTACGATGACAGGCTGAGAGCCCTGGGGCTCTTTAGCCTGAAAAAGCGCAGGCTCAGGGGTGACCTGATGGCCACCTACAAGTTTATCAGGGGTGACCACCAGCATCTGGGGGAACGTTTGTTCACCAGAGCGCCCCAAGGGATGATGAGGTTGAATGGTCACAAACTACTGCAAGACCGTTTCAGGCTGGACATAAGGAAGAATTTCTTTACTGTCCGAGCCCCCAAGGTCTGGAACAGCCTGCCACCGGAGGTGGTTCAAGTGCCTTCATTGAACACCTTCAAGATGAACCTGGATGCTTATCTTGCTGGGATCCTATGACCCCAGCTGACTTCCTGCCCTTTGGGCGGGGGGCTGGACTCGATGATCTTCCAAGGTCCCTTCCAGCCCTGATGTCTATGAAATCTATGAAGATGCTTGAAACCACAGTCATGCTTTCTGCCATGCATGTGTGCAGGATCATGCATTAGATCCCACTGCACTTTTAATTTAATGTCTGCCAGGGACCATAGTGAAAGATTTAGGGAGCAGAAGTGGTTTAATAAAGGAGAAGCTTAAAGGATCATAGTCAAAACGTACCTCTGCAGTGATGAAAAACTAATAGAGGGTTTTTCACTCTAGGAAGCAAAATGAAGCTAGAAAAATATTTTGAGTTGAGGGGAATGGTTTTTAGAGTTGAGGGGAATTAATTACTGGAATAACTTATCAAGAGGTAAGTTTTTCTACGACAAGACATTTTTAAAATCAAGATTTGATTTTTTCTAAAAGAAATGCTCTAGTTCAACCATAGCTATTGGAATGGAATCAGGTATTAATTATGTAGGTTAGATCAGACAGTCACAATGCCCCCTTCTAGCCTTTAAAATCTATGAATTAGCCTTTAAAATCTATGAATTTGCTATATGAACTCTGTGCTAGATTCAGCTGGATCCTGGATATTCAATCAAAGTAAAGGATATTTGGGACCTACAGATATGTAAATATATCCTTCACAGCTTTGATCTCAGTCTCCCTGCCTTTGAATTGTTTACCTGTACAAGGATTGTAGGATTGAAGCTTCTCTGTGGCATCTCAGTAGCTATGGAAAAAGAAGGAAATAAAGTCATTTGAGGGCAGAGTGAGAAGTACAAATGAATCAGGTTCTTAGACCTTATGGCACTCAGCAGCTGAGAGCAGAAGTGAAAATAACTAAACAAGATGTATTAAGCAGTAGCATAACTGAGGAGCCAATGCTGCCTTGGGTAGCGAGCTGTGCTGCTATGCCTCTAGCATTAAGGAAACAGTACAGAAAAATGCTTGGAAAAGAAGACTTTTTGATAAAGTGAGAGAAAAAAACAAAGAGGGGAAAGAACACAGAAAGCAGGATTTTATCCAATCCTTTTTTCTCCTAGGAAAAAAAAATCTGGCCTATTGTCAGTCAGTGACAGATGAATTGACAGTAGTAGAAACTGTTTGCAGACGTGCCGGGAGGCTGCTTTGACATGCTGTCCTCTGGAGCGTGCTAATTACTGCCCTCCAGCCAGTCTCTGCGTCTCATGAATCAGCATCACTGTGCTTCAAAATGGCAGTGGGGGCACTTTAGCTAAAGCTCGTTCGATGAGCTTTAAAGAGCCTCCACTGCCATTTTGAAATGGGGGGACACATATACAAGATGTTGCAGGTTCTTTAATTAGAGTGGCTCTTAGAGCCATTCTAATTAAGCCTCCTCCTCCTTACTCCTCAAAGCACGTGTAAAAATACCCTAAGCCTTTAATTATCCATGGAAGGAAAGGGGGCTATAAATAATTATAAATACTTTTGGAAATAAAATTAGTGAAGAGGGAAAAGGAAAACTGAAGGATCTTGTTTTCTTCAGATATTAAAATATTTTCACTTTAAACTCCAAATTATTAATTTTGCCATACATAATGTGTTTAAGGTTTATTACTACAGTAACGCAGGATCTAAGACCATAAGAAGTGCCATCCTGGGTCAGACCAGTGGTCTGTTTAACTCAGTATCCAGTCTCTGACAGTGGCAGAAGTCGATGCTATAGAGGGAGAGCATTGAACCAGATATTTCTAGAGTGATCTATCCACTATTCATTACCTCCCTGGCATCCACCATTACAGGTTTAGGCTAGAGACAGACATTCAAAAAGCCTGAACCTGAACTGATTCAATCTTTGCAGGCTAGTTTAACCTGGCTAGGCTAAATCACTTTGTAATGCACAGACATCCCCTCAGGACTGAAAAATAATCAGGCACATGCCTGCAGTGGCTCAGGGTAGAAGCAGGTGAGGGGGGTGCTAGAGCAGCCCTCCCTCACTTCCACAGGGCTGAGCTATGGGGGAGGGCATGGCAGGCTCCAGCAAGACGCTCTAATTATTCCTCCCCCTCGTGAGCAGCCCAACAGGGAATGTTTATCACCCCTAACTCAGTGTTTATCAACCCATTAAGAAAACAAAGCCTCTCTCCATTAACTATTAACGGAGCTCTTCTTAAACAGGTCTTCTAAGGAAAGACATTAAGCTACCTGCTGATTAGCTCTGAAAAACCTGTCTGCCTTTGTTATCTCCCATAGCATGGACTGTAGTCAGGGTGTGGTCTGCTAGCTAATGCTGAGGTGTCTGTGTAAGGCAGAGGGGAGTGGGGAATAATTCCTGTTTAGCAGGGAGGAGCCAGGCAGATGCTCTGTGCCTGCAAGTCTCTGCCAAGCTTCAGCCAGGGAGCAGAGGGGAGGAGCTAGCCCTGCTGTGGAGCACATAGCCCCGCCAGCCCTGAGAGTATGCCTGGTTTGTCTTAAACCAGCAAGGGGTCTGTCCCTTTACACAAACCAATTTCAGCCAAATCAATTAAGTCTTGTACTACATACTAGTATCACTAGTAGATACTACATACTACAACCAGTAGCACTACATACTACAACCAGTAGTACTACATAATACAACCAGAAGTACTACATACTACACCTATCAACTACTAGTAGATACTACATACTACAACCAGGTTTATCTCAAACTGGATTCAGCCATTTTCAAACTGGTTTATGTGCACTGAGCATCTGTTCTGTTACAGGTTTAAACCAGTTTCTGATCACTTAAACCAGTTTATGTGTAGTGTCTGTCCCTAGCCTTAGAGATGCCAGAGGAAACATCTCCAACCATTCTGTTCAATAGTCATTAATAGATCTCATGGTTTGACTCCTTTAGTCTACCTGCTGCAAGACATAGCTCAGGATTACATGAAAGTTCTATCTTTGCAACCCCTACATTTTCTCATTTTTGAAAGAGGAATTGCATTCCACTGTGAGATTAAACTTTCTTCCCAGACCTGGTATGGCAGACCAAGATGTGATAATTCCCTTAAAAGCACCCACAGGGACAAAACATTTTTATAAACTGAAATGAATGTGTGTTCATTAGAGGGTCTATTTAGTGAAGCTGGTTTTACATTTATGTAGACTAAAAAGGACTACTTATATAGTCATTACCAGGGATCCTGGTTTTCTCTGATTTTAAAAAAAAAATCCCCATTTTCGAATTAAAAAAAGGAATCGACAATCCACATTTTTCCATGATTAAAATGAAACGCCACTAATATATAGATATATATAGTGGTGTTTCATTTTAATCATGGAAAAATGTGGATTGTCGATTCCTTTTTTTAATTCGAAAATGGGGATTTTTTTTTTAAAATCAGAGAAAACCAGGATCCCTGGTCATTACCATAAATACCTTTACTCTTAAAAATGCTTTTGATTTCAATACTGAATCATGGTACTATGTGCAAAACTGAGACATGCTTGGTAGTGACTATTTGCAGGATCGAGTCCAAAAAATGCCTAACATCCTTAAGAACTTGTACAAAAATAAATAGTGTAGCTATACTGTTGCTTGAAATATTTCAAAGAAAAATAGAAGCATACCTAAAAAAGAACAAGTACTAAAAGAGAGCAGAAAAAATTATATATACCAGGGATGGAAAAGACTAAAGCTGATGCACCTTCTAGTCCATGGCTGTGCCTCTGCAAGATTGCTCCCCTGGGAGATTGCTCTGCAGGTTAATAGTTGTCACCATTAGAAAATGTTTTCCTAATATTTAGCCTAATTGTACCCAATCTTCTCAATACCTCCTTGGTGTACTTTAAACCAGGGATGTCAACATATGTCTGAGCTGGGTCATCGGACTCATGCAGCTTATTGCAGGCTAGACCACCCACCTCCACAGGTCAGATTCAGTCCATGGGGCACACTGCCACAGCTGCTAAAGATGCTGCAGCAGCATGTTTTGACCTGGCTCCTAAACCTTAGGAGTTAAACATGGCTTCCCTCTACCCCTCCCCCGCACCTTATTCACCATTGAAATTGGGGTTTTTCAATGGTTGTTCCTGGTAACTAAGATCAGTAGCAGGGGAGAAGGGGATAGAGCGTGGTGGGGAGAAGGACGAGCAGCGGCAGTATTAACTCTCTGGCTTCTAGAGCCATCCTGAAATGGACTCTGGCAGTTGCAGGGATTAATGATGCCACCACCACACATGGGCCATCAACCCAAGGGAAGTCCTGTGGTCTGCATCTAGCTTGCAAGGCCCAGTGAGTTTGACACCCTCACTCTAAACAATTTCTTTTTTGTATTTACACTCCACAGATACATAGAAAAAGTTATGTTCTCTGCTTCCATTTGGTAACTGGATATACATGATGTTTCCCATACTCACAGTGTTGAGAACTTCTAGCTGATAATTTATGTTGGTAATGAAGGTGTTCAGCCTCTCGTAGTATCATGCTCAAGATTAATAAAATAAATGTAGAAATCCTTTGCTATCCATTTAAAATATCCAAATACATAAACTCCTTCCAGCTGCCTTTTGTTCCAAGAAATCACAGAATTGCTCTTTTGGTAATAATTACTGTAGAGTATTTCCTTTCAGGAAAGGATATACTACACTGTGTATATTCTGGGAAGAAAATAGTTTATTCTGATTATGTTCTGGGAAGACAGTGCCTGTAACTTGCAATGTCTGCAAATAATTTCTTCACTAATATTTGTGGACCCAACAGTACAAAGGCAGGAGGGGATGGGGAGGGAAATGCCCTTAATTTCCTCCTCAAGTCACTAGAGTAGATTCTGTCCTGTGGCTACTTCTACTGGAAAGAGGGTTCAAATAAATTAGACAGCATGACTTCAGTCTGAAGTCAGAGCTGCAGTATCTTGTGTCATCTGCTTGGATGCAACTGGTATGCATTTTCCTTTGGCCGCTTTCCCTTCCTAGACTTCTTTATGCTTCACAGACATACTTCCCCACTTCTGCTATCTCCTACACTGAGTGGGGTATAGCCAAGAAAGGAGTTGTAACAAATTTCTGTCCCTTTGTGTGACCTGAGAAGCCAAAAGGGAGACGCTAGGGACAGAACCTCTTTGAGAACAGAGAGTATGTAGTATCTCAGTAAATGAATTCAGAACACCATATGATTGACCATATATTCTGAGGAAAGGGTATTGCCATTAGAACTACTATAATTTTAAGACCCTCAAACTGACCCATAGCTTCTATGTCTGTTTATAGGTACTGAAAGTTGATCCTATTAAGCAGGCAAAGAAAATCAAATATCTTTTATAGCAAATTTGGCTTACAGATTCTATAGTGGCCATTCCTTCCAGCTAGTGCCATGTAAAACTACTAACTGTTTCACAGAGAATGTGAAACTCTCACCTGCATTTTTTGACAATTTGCCAGTTTGACCCAGAGGAAAATTTAGCCATTTCCCTCAATAAACACAGCATTTCATCAAGGGTATAGATTTTTTTGCTTTGGAAAAATGGTGTACTTTCCCAAGCTTTCTCCAGAGTGACAATTAGCAGATGTTATAGGAAACATGGGGTGAGGGAGGAAATGCAAATTCTCTCTGTGAAAGGCACTGAAGGAAATGCGCAACCTGCTTCCTGAAATGTGTTGCTGGCGCCAGGGAGCATTTTTTATGAAGGTGGATAATGCTGGGGAAGGTGGGAAGGTGGATAAGATGCATAGCTTTTTGCCTGGAGCATGGTGTGCACATGACTATGATACAAAGAGCTTCCATAAGACTGGCATTGCCACTAGATAAGAGGGAAAATGTCCAAAGTTTTGATAGGTAGATGGTGGGTATATCAAAATCTTTAAAATGCTTAGATAAGTCAGACTTTGGGAAATTTATCTAAGCACATACATTTTGAGCTGTATTCCTGACTGGCTGACATAGAGTCATAGGGTTTTCATTATCAGCAGCTGTTCTATAAACAAAGAAAAATGTGAACAAACAAACAAATGATATCCATGTTAAAAGAAAAACTAACAACTGACCATTTCCAGCTGAAAACTGTTTAAATGCATATACAATAGCGCACTACCTTTAGTATGCAAAAGATTTCGAAACCTTTCTAAAGTATAGCTGTTGACTGTTGTTGCTGGAGCTGATTATCTAGCCAAACTCCTTCATCATATTGTCTTTATGAGTCTCTCTGTGAAATGAGAAGAAACTGTTGTACTACTTGAAGACAGCAGTGTTAGGAGCAGGAGTAACATGTCCTTTTGGGGCAGGGCTCCTTCCTTGTATCTAATCTATCTGCTGGATCATTTAAGCAGCCTGTTATTTGATCCCTGACCTTGCAATGAGAAATTGCTTAGTAGCAGGTTGCAGACCTCCATTGGCAAACATGCTGAAAAAGTACTCAGGGAAGTAGTTGTTGATTAATTATGTATATTGAATGTCACAGAGACCTCTGAGCATGTCAGTAGGTTCAAGAGAGTGGGCAGTTTATTGTTTCTGATTTTTACTACTACATAACATTTTAAATTTGCACAAACAGAAATGGAATATGTGAACCTGACTGCCTTCAGCAAAATGCACACACAGTACCTAACCGTGGCAAAAAAGAGAGAGAGAGATTATAAAATGACTGTATTTTAATAGTTAAGGGCAAGACTATTTATACTAGTGTGTTACTAGTGAGAGGCTTCCATGACTTTTTACCAATGCAAAGAAAAACTGAATTCTGCTAAGAAATGTGTAATTGAATATGACACTGGGAAATGGGTTTTTTAATATCTTTAAAAAAATCGGAGTTATTGGCTTGATAGTGCTGGCGACTGAAGTTTTCTGTATATCAGCACAATGGGTATAACATACTCATGGATTCTCCAGAGAGCCTATAATGGTAGGACCAGATTCAAATTGGTTCTGTAGGGACAGAATTCTGTTTCACGTCATGGATGACCAAATTGCAGCTTGCAACCAACTCTGACTTTCATCCAGCTTAAATATAGGATCACCCATTATAATAGGATTGCCCTCCAGATAACTTCACATTCCTAAATAGAGGACTTATGCATCCAGAATGGGTAATAGAATCAGTGTTACACTTCAGTAGTCAGAATTGGTCACAAGATGCATTTTGATCAGTATCTAGGTAAAACAGAAACCTGCCCTAAGTGCCTAGCTTTTGGCATTGGAACATGGCAAACATAGGTGCCCTGCCCCAGAAGAGTGACCAGTCTGACCAAGTTTGGTTGGACATCTATCTGCACTGCATACCTTCTGGGAAGAAGATAATTTATTCTGATTATGTTAGTGGGATGACCTAGGTGCCTCGGAAGGACCAGAATTGCATGCCCCTGTAGATTAGAGATGAGAGAGGAAAGAAGGAGCAGGGGGCCTGAGTACTTGCTCCTGGGTGCATCTACATATGCAATTAATGTGAAGCAATAAATTCTGGAGCAGTTTGAGCAGGGGTAAACTGCTCCCAGGTGCAGCATCTACATGTGCACCTGGGACAGCAGCAATTTGAGCAGTCAAGATACCTGAGCAGGCCCCTGGCTGGCTGGGCTGACTGGGTGCAATTTATGTCTGCGGTCAGCATTTACACACGTTTCAGTGCAGTAAATGACTCCGCCAGAGGACAGCACTATCCCTAACTGTACTATCTTACAGTGGAGTTACTTAGTTCACTGCACTTTAATACCGGCACACATGTGGATGACAATGCTTTACTGAAGAGCTAATTTGTCTACTCCACAGTAAAGTGCACATGTAGATGCACCCCCTATTTCCCAGAATTATTTATGCACTATACAGTAGACAGTCACTGATTATAAAACAAAAAAAAAGCCTTTCAGCAGAGACTAACCCCAATGCTCGTATGTCCCAGGGGAGTATCCAGAAAGCTTTTATGTCTGTACCTGGAAAATTGTGACATTATATTTTCTTTATTATTATCTATCTCATTCCTTCTGTTGTAACATTTTGTTAGGTTTTTGGTTTTTTATGTCTTAAAATAATGTAACAATACCTTTCATGGACACAGTGGGAGACTTGGACATCTCTCTACAATTCCACTGGTGTGACTTTGAGCCTTGTTCTGTCCTTATATTAGAGGCTGCCCACAGTTAAAACAACCAGAAGATGGGTTCCCAGTCATTGGGGCTAGCCTGTCAGAAGCAGTGAGGCATTGTATGTTGCTGGCTACAGAAATTGGTGGGGGCCTTAAGCAGGTTAGGCCAATAGGCCACTACATTCAGGTGGGCCTTTTCTTTTTGTACACTAGCTACACAAAATGCTTACTGTGCAGTTGACTTATTAACTATACACTAAAAATCTCAGCATCTACACATGCCTGCCTATTAAGGTACATAAAACTAATAAACTCTGCTGCAGGGTAGTTCTTGTAAGTACAAGGACTACCCTGCTGCGGAGTTTTTTTGGGTGGGTGCAGCAGTGCATGTGCAGATGCTGCCACAACTGGCTGGGGCACAGAGTGCTTCAGTGCAAGGCTAGCTGGCAGGCAGCCCCCATGCTGAAGCATCCTCATGCTCTAACCAGCCACTCTGCAGCATGTTGCGCCCACTTGGAGTAACCCTAGCTTGGCAGGCTGACCCCCTCGGGTCTCCTCTAGGTGATGTGCACCTAGAGCTCTGGAGTTGTTTTTTTTTTTTTTTGCTTTTAAGCACACGTTCAAATAGCATGCCTAGGAGCAAAAAACTCCAGGGTATTAAGCTCCAGAATTTATTCATGTGCACTAATCTTTAGACGCACCCTGTATGTAGGTACTTACTGAGCTGTTATCTGTCTGTCTATTCTTAATCTTGCCTGCCATTTCCTATTAAGAGACCTTGTTTTTAATTACTTATAAACATACCAAACTTAAACCATTCAGGCTGAGATTTTGTTGCCAGGTCTCTGTTTTGTGCTGGGTACTTTTCTTTTTTTCTTTTCTTTTCTTTCTTTGTTTTTTAATTTTAGACAAAACAGTTCAGTGATTTCTGAGAACAAAACTAAGGTAAATATTAGTTTTCAATGTTCTGGAGTCTTGTTTTGGTTTTTGGGGAAGTTTTTCTTTTTTGTGGAAAGCACCAATACCTTCATACTTTGGAACAGAGGTTTGAATTTAGGCAGGGGTGTAATTTTTATGTCAGGGATGGGCCTTCAGCCATTCCCATGAAATTGACCCACATTTGGCCAAGTTATAAGCCTTTGAAAAAACTGAAGTCACACATGTTCAGTTAAGATATCTTAGTATTTACTAGCAAAAAATCTCTGAAAATTGCATCTTCCCTGAGTGTGTTCAGCTCCTAGTACACACTATACTGTGCATGAGTCATCCCAGAGAGTAAGTAAGCTGTCCTCTAACAGCTAGTATCATGGATGACTGGTGCCACCTTAGTCAGGGTTGGCATATGTGCCCCCCTGCGACCAATCCTGCCAACGTGGGGGGGGGTCCCCCTGTGGCTGATCACTATGGCCGATCACTGCAGCTGCTTCTGAGAGTGGCTGCAGCTATTGCCTGGCACTTGCAAGGGGGATGGGCGCTGGCGCTCCGGCCTGCCCCCCCTGCCCATCACCTAAGCAGTGAGCATGGCCAGTCAGAGGGTGCAGTGGCGCTCTCAGGGGGTGCATATGCACCCCCGTGCACTCCCTATGCATCGCCACTGGCTAGTATGTGTGACTAGACTGTATATGAGCCATCCAGACAGAACATGGCCATAACCCCCCAGCCCAGGATTACAGGGCAAAATTGAACTTTTCCTATAATGTTTCCTTCCAGCTGTTCCAGGCCAAAATAAGGCTAGGTATTACAAGTAAAAACAGGAAACCTCTCTCTCTTGTGACTTTTAACAATCTCCCTACTGGCATCCAGGCAACATGGAGAAAGAAGAAATTTAAATGCAGAAGGGCAAGGGATGGACCAATGTTGTTAGGGAGCATGTCTATTCGTATCATTAATGTAAAGCAATAAACTCTGATGCTGTTTGTGCTGGAGTGTATTGCTCCCATGGGCCTGGGACTACAGCATGTTGAGCCAGGGCGGAGCAGCCTCAGCTGGCAGGGGCTCAGCTTGCCAACCCAGGGCTGTTTCTGCCTGGCTCAGCGTGCTGTAGAGGGGCTGGCTGGGGTATGGGGGTTCTTCACTGCAGGGATAGCTGGCAGGCAGCCCCTGCACTGAAGCACCCTCATGCCCCAGCCAACCAGGTCAGCGTCTATGCATGTGCTGCTGCAGAGTAAATAACTTTACAGGTACTAACCTATGACAGAGTTAATTAGTTTATTCTGTCCTAATGGTACTTCATGTGTAGACACTGAGTTGTTTACTGCGAGCAAATTAGACAATTCTGCAGTAAATGTCACACGTAGATGCACCCAGGGAGTAGATTTAGGAGAAACAGCCTGTGAGTCAATGTTGAGTGTGGCTGGTCAAGGATATTAGGAAAATTGTGAGTGTTGAAGGAACTGAGATCAGATGAGTTTGGGTGTGAGGGGAGATTGCTATCAGGAAGTAGTAGAGTAAGGCAGGATTAGAGATGAGTGATATTAATTAAGTGAAAAGGCAGTATGTCAGGGAATGGCTAGGGAAGGAGTCTAAGAAAAGGAGATGGGGAGATGTGTGGTTTTCCTACCCTTGAGATCCATGCAAGCATTTCCCAACACTGAGTGGAAAAACAAGCTCATCTTCCTCCTTACTTCCCCACCCCCCTTGATACCTCTTTATGCCTAAATGACATATATGCAGCTGCATAAGTTCAGTTTACACAATTTGCTATTCAGCTCTATGCATTCAAATGTGCTTGCACCTACTGAGAATGCTCACTAGGGCTCTGCTCTCAGTAGGCAGCTGCACAGTGAAATAGCATCACTCAGGTATGCATGACCAGTTACAGGAAAACTGCAGAGGAAAGTGGGGATGTTTCTCTCATGCTTTAGCCCAATATGTTAGTAGTTAGGACACTTAATCAGGGAGTAGAAAAGCTAGGTTCTAGGCCCTCCTCACACAGGCATTTGAAATGTTATCTCCTACTGGCCAGCAAATCCTATAAACACAGACCATGGGCTAGCCATTGTCCAAAACAATTCTAGCCCACCATCTGAAGGTTGGTAGCTAAGAGCAAGAGCTATGTGATACCAGAAGGAAGAGAGCAAACCAGAAGGTGTGTAGCTTAGTGCAATGGATACTGCCCTGAAGGGAAGGGTCTTGGGTTGTAGCCTTAGCCCTTGCCCCCGCTAAAGCAAAAGAAAATTTTCCCAGTGCTGTTTTCTGCATGAATATTAAATTCGTGGTGGACTGGGCCAGCTTCAAGAGGAAGGCAGCAGAATGACTGACTGTGGCCTGGTGGTTCGCGATCTTTGCTTGGAAGCAGGAACTGTAGATTCAAACCCCATCTGGCTGTGAAGTGAGATTAGAAACTGGTGAAAAAGTGTCCTGGCTATTGGGTTATAAGACTTGAGGGACACCCACACTTTTCTTCTGGCAGGGGGATTCTGCTTTGTCTTGTGGAAAAACAATCTGAAACGAAATGCAGTTATGTGGTTCCACATGTGCTATTTAGGTACATAAAGTGAAAAAGGATTTAGCCCCTAGTGGGTATAGAGCAGGGCACACCAAAAGTGAGCCTCCAGGGGGGTGGAACTTGAGGTGCAGAGATTCTATCTTTTTTTTTCCCCTTTAAGGGCAAATATAATCCCTGAAAGTGACAATACCACCTAGGGACATGTCTTTTTTCTACAGAGCTTTCCTGCCCTAAGCATATCAAAGCACCCAGGGGCCACAGATGTTTTGTAAGTACAGCTCCCATGCCCATGTATTGGGGAAATGGAAGTCAAAACTGCTTTGGAAGCATTAGGCTGCCATGGCCATGAAATACCACCAATTCCTGAGCCATACCAGGTTTGGGATGATGCTTGAACATGTTTTCTTAGGAACGAAGGCAGGAGGCTGGGGAGAGAGGAGCAATTATGCTACAGTAAATGTAATTATTTAAATATGACACAAATGATTTCAACATCCCAAGCACCTGAGTAGACTCACACTGGACTGAAAGCTTATGCAGTCCAACATATACCTCCCTATTTTAGCTATCCTGACTTTTGAGTAGACATGACCAGAGAGTTTTGCAAAAAATGAGATTTATTTTTTTATACAAAAAGAAAAATATGAGTGACAAGGATTTTTTGGGGGGTTGTATTTTTTATTAGCCCAACTGTATAGTTGGGAAGGATACAGTTAAGATTTTGATACACCAAGAGACCTGATAAAGGGTAAAAGGTACTCAAAAACGTGTTTCCATACCTCCCAATTATATACATGGTCCAATAAAAGTTATTATCCATAGAAATGCTTGCTCCTCACATTTTTCCTGGAGTATCACAGCTATATCACCAAAACACTCCCACGAAGAAAAATGAAATTCACACTTTTGTGAATTTGAGGATGTCTGCTATTTTCTCACCAGCCATACTTCTGAAAAGTTTGTAAATAGTACTAAGAGTATAATATAGGTAACTTCACATTCATAGAGTTTATTTAACCAAAATAACTATTTTGCAACATCTAAATTTCAAATAAGTAGGCAGAAGAGAACCTTTTTATGTTCTGCAATGAATAAATAAAGTAGAATAGTAGTAGCATTTAAAAGAAACTGCTTACAAACTCAATATAGATAGAATCCTTTCCCCTTTGACAATGTTCTTTTCAGCCCATTAAATTGCAATTTGCTGCTGTTTCTTTAAAATGACCCTCCCCAAAACAACTGCAGTGATATTGATTCAGGTTCTGATTTTCTGATCTCATCAAGTATCACATTTTGCTTTCATGCAACCACAGTGCTGCAGAATGGAAAAAAATACCCTGTTAAGTGCTATCCTTCATGCTTACCATTAAATTCCATCTGCTTCTCCTTGACTGATATCGCTACAGATATACTTTTTTTTTTCTTTTTAAATCACTCATTGAAATTATTTGCGGCCTTCTAATGAGATAAATTTTCGATAAATGCTGACACACATGAAAATAAATAACCTTATAGAAAAATACAAAAAGGGGCTGAGGACATGGCAAAGGAAAAAAACAACAAATATATACTACCACAGGCAAACTCTGCCCCAAACAATTTCTGCATCAGTGTAACAGGTTCAGGCCCATTGTGTTCTTTCAGTCCCTTCACAGGACCCTCATTTATGCACAGAACAAGGACAACATATAGTTTTTAGTTACTAAAGGCTCTATTCTACTCAGTCTCCCACAACAACAATAGGATTGGTATGTTGCATCAAGGGGAAACCATCTCCAAATTTACATTTAACTGCATAAGGTACTTACTGTATAACTAGCTGGTTATTATATTTTTTATGTCATCAGAGCCCAAAGATTTTACCATGAAACTGGACAAACAGGATTAGTACAGAATTGTAAGAATTGGTCGTAATGAAATCCAAAACCATGCAAAACTCTCTTGAACTTCTTGTGAACCTGAGGCTTGGCCTATACAGGAGGCTTTTTTTTTTTTGAATGACTTTTGTAGCAGTGGGAATAGGATAAGTAAATGTTGTTGAGAGAAAGTAAGAAGAAAACTTTTATCTGTACGGGTTTTCATATTACACCCATCCCCATGAACTATCTGAGGACCTAGCGCATATTAACTGTGGGAACATACAGCTCTTCCTGGCCACAGGCCAATCAGGAGTTTCAGAACACAGAAAGGGCTACAAGTTAGTTGAAACAGGTGCATGTAATAAAGAAGCCTGAAATAAAGAAAAACAACAACTGGACTGTGTCAAGTAGTAGTTAGTACTGCCCGAGGCAGCAGACATTTTTCACAACAAAATCCATAACCACAAAATCCAAAGTTTTCACATTTAGCTTTTTCTTTATAAAACCAGGTCCCTGAAAATGTATGGGTTCACTCATTTTCCAGTAAAAAAAATTACCCTGTTTACAAATAAAGATTTTATAATTTTCAAAACCTTTGAATTCTGAAATGCTTGATAGCAATTCAGTTGTGCCTCCAAACACAGCTTTTTGGTGTAACATGCTTGTGTGAAAGATACGTTTCCCTAAAAATAACAAATAAATCTAAGTATGTGACTTAAAACAAAAGTAGATTTTTAGGTTTTTTTGCAGTTTTGGCATGCTTCTATTAAACTTTTTTTTTTTTGCCCAGAACTTAGGGTATAACGGACGCACAAATCCACATTATAGGAAGGCATTTCTGGCTGTCACAAGAAATTGTCCTTAGATAGTGTAAAGTGATATTATGTCAGAGTTCAACAGAATTATGCAGTTTTGAAGCACATGGAAATACATCCAGGAGTGTCAGGTTGGGTACAACAAGCTTGGCAGCGGGCTACACACTAGAGACATGTAGCCTTACAGGCCATAGCTTCTTCTGTGCAGCCTTCCAGGTTCTGTCTAATGCAGTAGTACCCAAGCTCTTTTGCTCTGGGAGACAGATGACTTGCGTGCGGTGGGTCCACAAGCCAGATCCACCACACATGGGGCTGGAGATCAGATTTATGCTGGATTGGGTCCCAGTGCCTCATGCCATATGGTGGTTGCAGCGACCATGTGGCTTCACCCCCATCCCAGGGGGCTCCAGATCAAGCCAAGCTGTCCGGCAGTTCTGTATCAGGTGCCGTGATGCTGCCCCCACTCCCACACACTCCAGACTGGGCCAACCTGGCCTGCATGCACAGGATTGGTCCTCACTGCCCCAGCCCCATGTGTGTCTGATGGGGCCCCGACACCCACCCCTGTGCATGCAGGTGGGATACCACATATAGGAACATGTCATCTAGCCCATGGGGTTTGGAAATTTAGCAATGGAAGAACAGTAGCAGCATTCATTGCCACTGCACCCCATCAAATTTCTGGACTTTTCTGGAGCCCTATGGGCTGAAATCATATGGTTCTGTGGACCAGATCAGGCTGGTTCCAGCAATATTAAATTTGTGCACATGTGTGTAGTTACACACATGTTCAGAGCTCAGGTATGAGACACACCTATTTTCACTGATCCTTCCATGGAAATACTAGGGGGAAGGACTATCTGGGTCAGTAATTTGTCACTTTGAGATTTATCTGTCTGTGTCACCAATAAACACTCAAGTAAATCCCACTTCAATAAGTGGAAGAAATATCATTACTTAGGGTGTAACAGCATCTGAGTATTAAAAGGCTGGTGGCAGGAGTGGTGGTGCAAAGAACTAAATTCTATTTGCAGATATACCAGTTAATAGCCAAAAGAAACAATGGGATAATTGCATGAGAATTCCTGTCTTTTTCTACAGAATTGGTGTCAAAATCCTTAGGGGTTTTCCAAAAATATTTCTTTGAGTCTGGAAATGTATATTTCTTAGAAATATGTATTCACTCTCTGAAACAACAGCATGAGTAGCAATAAAAATAGGGTCTGGCAAAATCACTATTGAGTGCTATTAGGTTTTTCCTCTGTATGTGCAGATGAAAGTAAAAGAAATCTAGGCTTAAGAATATCACATTTTTTTCCTATCAGATTCAGTGTAGTACATTTTCTGCCAACTTTTCAACATATGGAATTTAAGTTATAAAGTTACTGATCTTAGCGACATAAAACTATGGGTTACTGAAAACAACATTATAATTCTCATAGAGCCTGTTAGTTATAAATGTGCATTAAACTGCGCAAATATATCTTGCAAACATTGTATTTTACTGCTCAAGTTGTATTAGTCCTCATTAAAAATATCACATGGAAGATTCTGTGCCTTAATCTTTTATAGGAGCATAAAACTATTCATACTAAATTCATAAATAAAAAAATCAAATGAGTAGGTAGAGGAAGTTTAGATAGCTTTCAGGCTATTACTTTCAAGAAAGGAAACCACTTCCATGACATTCACGTGTCCAACACATGTGTATCATTTTGCTGTTTCATGAAGGCTCTTTTCAGTTTGGCACAGAAAAACAGCAGTGGCAACAAAAATATCTGCAAACAACAAAGCACTGCTATGACTTTTTTATATTTAATATAAGGGGCTTGTGAGTTTTTGAAACAGCTAAATGGCTAGTTCTCAGGTTTAGAACAGTAACATAAAGCAGAATATCTTTTCTTTTATGTCCCTCTGTAAACAGGACTTTACCTTGACAAGGATTTTTATGTTCCAGTGACCCTATAAGGTATGCCAGTGAATGTTTTATATCTTGGCCAGGCTATTCAAGCCAAACAGGTCAAAATCTTGAGACAAGACGTGATGTAGTCTACTGGTTCTCTAGTATAAAACAGCAGGTATGCAACCTAGCCTCATAAAAAGCCAAGTTACAGAAGCACAAGAAGATAGCCATACTGACAAAGCATATGCCAAAGCAATGGACTTTAGCTTGTAAGAAGTGACATATCTTGGTTAAACCCAACAGGAAACTAAGACTTTGAGAATGTTTACTGATGGCAAAACAAACTATGAACATAGATTACTGGAACATAAGTACACTGCCTACTACAGCAACAAAAATTGCGTAGGTTATGAAAGAAATGAATATAATCTTGAAAATCTTGGAGTAAGCAAATGTCAGTAGCCAGGAGCTGTCAAAAACCTATTAAAAAAATTAAAATAGAACCTTAATATATTTAGGGAGACCATATGGCTACCCTTCTGAGAGAGTAGCATTAACTGTGACTTCTAAAGCAGGACAGCCTCTCAAAGACTAGGAGCCAACTAACATGTGAGGGCTTTGAGCTAGGTTTCAAACAGGATACATAAAAATGGCAATCACACACAACTACAATGACAAGGTCAGTGACTAGTTCTGCAATTACCTAAAAACAAAATTTCCAAGCAGGACATTGGCTTAGTAATGGCTAATTTTAATGCCAAGACAAAGGATGAAAAAAGGGAGTGAAAAACACAGTGAATAATTATAGTTTTGGTTTTGAGAACCAAGGCCATGAAAGACTGGTAGACCTGTGCTTAGTGACAGGACTCATCTCTTGTGGGATGTTATATCCACACACAGCGTACAGCTACATGTGCGCTTTATTGCAGACCTGACTAATTAGCTCCACAGTAAAGCAACACTGTCTATACCTATATTAGGGCACAGTAAATTAATGAACTCCTCCATGGGACAGAACTGTCTGGGACAAGTACTATACTATGGCAGAGTCATTTAGTACACCAAAATGCATGTTTAGATGGTAACTAAGGCTGGTTGGGGCATGAGGGTGCTCCAGTGTGGATCCTGCCTGCTGGTTAGCCCCACATTGTAGCACCCTCGTGCCCTAGGCAGCCCCTCTACTGTCCAAAGCCATGGCCTGAAGCCCAGGGCTGCCCCCAAACCTCTGTCAGCCCAGATCTGCTCCACCCCAGCTCAAACAGCTGCGACCCTGGGTCACATGTAATTATGTAAATGCTGCAGCTTGGAACAGCTGACTTCAGCACGAACTGCGCCAGAGTTCATTAAGCCATGCTAATTGCATGTGTAGGTGCGCCCACAGATATCCATAATGACACGTGGAATTTCCTGACATTCAGGGAAGCTTCAGTAGCTCTGGAGATGGAAAAACTTCTTCCAGGAAGGTACATCTATTCCAGGGATTCTGGCTGCCTTCCTGCTGTTGCCAAAACAGCTGTCCCAACATGTGGACATAGCCTCAGTGTATGAAAGAAAGGAAGCAAGCCAAAACAAGCATCAAAGCAACCATCAGCTCCTCCAAAATACCTCCTGAAGGACAGCAATACATCTGCTTAAAACAATGGCCAAAGCTATGCAAAGCAGCATACAAAGAGAAAAGAGGAAGGAAGTACAGGCATAACATTACCAAAGAATCTGAAACAGCTGCTGAAAGATGTGATAGTGAAACACTTTATCAGCTCAACAAGGACCTAAGTGGCCCATTTATAGAAAGCCTGTTGAAGATACATAAGGAAAGAGTTTAACAATATAAAAAGAGAAAGGAGCTACAGTTGGAACACTTTCAAGAGGGGAAAACAGACTACAAGATCATATTACCCAGGCCCCTCTCCAGCACTCCTCTCATAGCATGCCTCCTGGAAAACCGAAAGAGGGAGAGATAGGGGATGAGAAAGAAGAAAACAAACTTCAGAGTGTGTGGCTCAGTGAAATAGTTGCTGTTTTGGTTCTAGGCTGGACCCTTGTCCCTTCTTAACTATGCGTACCTGGCAAAAACCTGGCAAAAACAGTTCTTCAACTGTATAGCTGTCAGCTCAGTGCATATAAAATGAAATTCAGCTTCTACCCATAGTGAATGAGTTCCTAAACCAGTGATGCAGCTATAATGGAGGGTATGAAGACTTCTGGTTGTACCTAGCAGAACTTTGGGAGAGACAACCAAACTTCTGGTCCCCATTCAAATTGTCCAGCAAGCTAAGTCTACTGCGGTTTGCCAACAAGTGACTAGAAAGGTAGACCAATCATAGTGCCTCCTTCAAACTCCTCTCAGATTAGGACCTGGGTATTCCAAGATGAAGAAATGCCTCTTATGGCACCAGATACTGGAGCCCTCCCCTGATTATGCAACACAGTGAAAGTCCCCAAACGGAAACCACCTGCTCAATGCCCAGTATGGCGGCAGAAGCCCTAGCTCCTATTGCCTTGATCAGCCTGCAGTATCCTACAGTGTGATACCGACTCTTTAGCCAAACCCTGTGTACAGTGGAAAAATCAAGGAAGAATGCATTCAAGGGAATGGTGGCTGCAGACAAATCAGGCATAAATGGCAACCTGCGCTCAGGCACAGAAATTTAATCTCACTTTACCCTCCTTGTAATATGCCCCTGTAGCATATGAATGGACCAATCAAGCTATGGGGGTGGAATAGGGTCCCTTAGCTCTGCAAAATGTTGTCTATCCAGGCACAAGTGTCTTAAGAAGTAAAGTGTTCTGCTTCCCCCTCCCCACACAAGCAGGACTACAGGTTTGTCTCTTTTCTGGTCAAATTTCATGGTGAAATGAGAAGTGTGTGTGTGGGGGTGGGGGGGTGGGGGTGTTGTTTTCTTCTTCAAAGGGGAGAGGTCAGAGCGCTGAGATGCCAAAGAGCACAGCAGACTGCTTCAAAACGTATGGTCTTTATTGTGTCACTGCAGTTCCTCTGATCTTCCATAGACTCCACCGTTCTTCCTGGGACTATTTTTATTCTGACTTTCTCCTTGTCCTCACTGGGACTACCCTTTCTCCACTTCAGCCCCTTCTGCACCTCACTCACTCTCCTCAAGCTGTTAGCCACACTTACAACAAAAAAGTTCCCAAACTTTACTCTTAACCTGGGGACAATACTCACTCAATAAAAGAAAACATAAGGTTATGGGAAACCTCTCTGAGGCCCTGATAACAAGCCCAGACTGCTATCTCCT